>NC_142494.1:24670312-24975645 GCF_965113065.1 Corylus avellana
AACTTTCGAAAATGCTTTTGAGGGTAAAGTATAAACATAAATGACTTTGGGGACACAGTGTAAATATAAACATAAACATTAAATATTTTAAAAAAAAAAAAAATGGGTGAGGGATATGGTCGGACCACCCCCATGGGATACAAGGGGTGTCAACCCGGTTCAGTTTCCTGATTTTTGGCCAAAACCGGAGTACCCGATTCTTGGTTTTCGGAAATCGAAACTGGGAACCGGGAACCGGGACCCCGGTTACCGGCCGGTCCGGTAACCGGTTTTTATATATATTAATTTAATTACCTAAAGTATATATATTAAAAAAATATTATTATATATTTGCGTGACAAGTGGGTGATGGTCCTTACATGTTAATATAAGTGAAGGGTTGTTAAGTTGTAAAGTTTTTGTTACAGTACTTTAGTGTTACACCCTGTCTCTTCTTGCCAAAAGATACGGAATTTTAAAGGAAGAAAGAAGTTTTGGAGAAGGAGAACTCAGAAGACTTAGGAAAGGAGCTTTTTATTCAGGGAATATGTTTTAATGAGATCTTGTTTGAAATTTTCCATGTGGGTTGGAATCTAATTTTATGTGTAGTTTTGGGGTATTTCTTGTAATTATAGGTTCTACGATAAATGGGTATTAAGTGTGTTTCTGTCAAGGGTTGGAAAATAAACCTATATGAGGGCTCAAGTTATGGCTCTGAGGAAGTTCATGAATTTTGTGTTCAAAAATTATTTTTGAGCTTGTTTGCTCTGTTTTTCCAGCCCCTTCTTCTCTTTCCTTTCATTCTCTTTTGCTCCCTTAGCCCTAGCTGTTGGGTTTTGACATCTCTCTTCCTCCCTCCCTTTATAGTCTTCTCTTGCTATTTCTTTCCCTAAAGTAACCATAGCCCTTTTGAGTTACATCAGATGTAGTGAAAAACAATTGGACATGTCAAGCAGAATTCAAACATGTAAAGAAGTCCACTTTTGAGTATAAAGTGGACAAAGTGAGGTTCTCAATAATGGACGGAGGCAGAGTTGGAGATACAAATGTGTGCTTGCGTACTTATCACTCCAACACTTTGTTTCTTGTCCTATAATTGCCTCATATAAATGTCCATGCAATATAGCATATTGAACAAAAAGGATGCCTGCAATGAAAAATGAAATTTTCAGGGAAAAAAGCATATTACATCCAGCAGGCAAGATAATCCAATACACCCCAACACGGGTTTGTGTCACCCCACCTTCATTTGCGTGAACCTTGATCCCCTCCACCTGCACATTAAATTAAATCATATTACATATGATTGAGCATAAACCAGTGCACAAAGCAAGGAATTAAATATCAAATGTAATGCAATAGCATCTCGAGTTTAAATAAAACGTGGCCCTAAAGTCAGTCATTTGCATCTCAACCTGAACAGTCTTCATGACAAGGCACTAATCAGTGTAAAATTAGAGCATAGATAATCAGAATCCCAAGTCAATGTTTTCAAAAACAGGCAGCATGAACTTCATGGATGAAGATATTCAAGATTCAATCCAAGATAAGCCATCTTTACTGTACAAATTTGGTGTCAGAAAACCTATGAGTAGAGATGAGACAATACGGACAGGAACAATAATATCTTGAACCCATTGTTACCGTAAAAAGCGAAATATGAAATTACTTACCAAAAAGAAAAGGTAGTATGAAAGTTAAGTTAAATATCTATAAATAAGTATGTTCATCTCTAAATAATAATTCATTATCAATAATTTAGAACAGCTAATTACTTCATCCTAGGCAGCTCTAAAATGACCACCAGAGAACTGAAAAAAAATGCAACGCAATGTGGCATAGCCTATGCTGCATGAGATCCTTCACAAATGCAGGTTTTCTGAATTTTGAGGGCCCTAATTAGAAGCATTCTGCAGTTAGCTGAGACCACATGTTGGAATGTTGATTCCAAAGGAAAGGTTTTACAGACTCTGGGTTTTAAACACAATGCGAAAAGGGAAGCCTGAGGAGCATTGACATTCTTGACAAATGCAGGAGATAAGTGATTTCTCTAATAAGGATGGGAATTGTTTTTTTTTTTTTCTTGCTTCAAAAACTTCATAGATAGGCTGAGGCTTTGATCTTAAAGACCCAAAAAATTAAAGATCTATCTATTTATAGATTTATTTCTAATTAAATTTTCCTCCTGACTAAGAAACAGGCAGCATAGTACAACATTGTAGTCCGGGAAACAGTAGCTCCATCCTTATTATGTGGCTCAAAATTATGAACAAGTGAACCAAATTCGCCATTTGAATTTTGCTTAGACTATGACAAGTAGGCATTATAATGGTTATCTACAATTTTTAGCTGTAGACAAATTTCAAGATGTCATACTAGGAGTCAAAAGACACTGATAAACTATACTCTTAGATCACTCCAAAGCCAAAGCCCAATGGTCAACTAACAATAATTTATGTACCAAGTATATTTCTACATCAATTCCAATTCAAACTCAAAAGTTGCATGTAAGATAATACATGATCAGCAGAGCAATATAATCCAAGGTTACTATACTATAATGCATATTAAAATTTGTGAGAACAGATAATTTCTTATTTAAGAAGTACATAAGGTTTCATTCAAGCTATCCGATCATGTCATGAAAGCACAAAAAGTTATACAAAGAGCTTATTACCTGGCCACACGTAAGTTTGCAAGCTACTGCATGACTTGCTTCATGCAAGAACACGGTGATGAGCTTAAAAGGTGTCAAAAGTACTGTCCTCCACAACTACAACAATGGAAACAAAACTTCTCCATCAAAAGGCTAGTTGAGAAAACAATGGATTGCTCATTCAAACTCAATGAGAATGATAAAATTATTGTCAATTGTTCCTGCAGGATAAATCTTACGCATATAACAACAGATTATATAGAATCAAAACCATTGAACAGCGTTTCAATTTTAAATTCAAGTCATCTCAATGAACACGCTTCTAACCCGATGGAAAGTTACACTAATCAATCTTTGTCACCTTGCTCTATTTATTCCATGGCCCATACCTATATTGGGCCATAGGGCATCAAATCTCTTCCCTGCACCTCAAACCAATATCTCATCTCACCTTTCCCCTACCCTGACATTGCCTTTGTCATCAACCTCATACAGCTTTGAAGCACCACAAGTATCTATTACACATGACCAAACCCTCTCGGTAAACTCCTTCTCATCTTGTCCTTTTTGTTGATCCTGCTAACTTCTAATAATGCTCATTTTGAGACTTTGCAAGCACTTTCCATTTATGATTAACTATAAATAATATTAGCTCTACAATAACTTATGAAAACCTATCAACTGTCCCAAGTCCACATAAATGCTATGCTATTTGGTTTGTAGGGGAAAAGAATTGCGTCATATGAAGAAAAAAAAAAAAAAAAAAACTATTCAAGGTTGAACACTATTACGTTATTTACCCAATAAAACAATATTTGTTACCGATGATCTTCTAATATTTAACCAAAGCCACATCATTTACTAAGTTAATTAGCAAATTCCCCAACAAACAAGCAAACCAACCGACTTTTTTTTTTTTTTTAAAGAAAAAAATTTGTACTTTATTATCATTAGCTAAAATGACTTGCATCGATGGGGAATTCTATTTCAAATCTACGAAAAAAAAATAAAAAACCCCGGAAAAAAAGTGAAAAGTAACCTATATGCTCTGTTTGGTTACCGACAAAATGTATAAGAAAATCAGTATCTAGAGCCTTAAAATTTCCCCTAAATCAAGCCCAATGCAAATTTTGGCTCAGTTGACTAGAGCTGCTTATTCTTCAAAAAAAAACCAAACATGAAAACCCAATTTGACTTTCCCTTTTCCTTTACTGGGAACCAAACAAAGCCTAAACCAAGAAGAAAGAGTAAGAACAAAACGAAGCGTACCGCGAGGATTACAACGGTGAAACACCGATAGTAACCAAGAACACGACCTGGTCGTGCCTGCAACAGTTCTTGAGCTCCCAATTCGGCATTATCTACCCCTCTTATCTCTCTGCTTCAACTAAGCCAACGAAGCGATTTCCGGGCTAGATTCAGCAGAAAAGCTAGAAAAAAAAGAGTTTTGGTTTGAGGTGGGGATGTTTGGCAGGTGAGAAAGTGTCAAGAAAGTGGTTGTTTTTAGTTGGACTTGGCTTCTTCATCCCCTTGGTAAGAATGTTCTGGGAATGTCATGGTCGAATTGCGCGTAATAAAGAACGAGTTTTTTCAACGTTTCGTAAAGGTCTTCTGTAGCTTAGTTGTCTCATGGGGGGACTCATTTGTGATTGGTTACTTAGAGATTTGGAAAACGTTTGTCTATTGGCTCCATGGCTGGCGCCAACCAATGGTTTTTTTTTTTTTTTAATAAAAAAGGCTATACATACTGATTCAAAAATCTCGTGTCTTGTCCTCAAGAGGTAGTTCAATCGGCTGATACCACGTCTAATAAAGCGGAGGTCACTAGTTTGAATCTTCCTCCTCTCATCTTATACAGCCTTATCAAAAAAAAAAAAAAAAAAACTCGTGTCTTTGACTAGTGAAAAGTCCAACCACTTCATCTTCAAAATTTGAAGGTCTTCAAGATAAAATATTGAAAATGTTATACTCTTCCTGATGAGTTGTGTTTTATGTGGCTTTTCATGTCCCTACTTAAAAAATAAATATAAGTATTAATCACTTAAAACACGTCACATTTTTAATCTACATTTCATTTTGGCCTTATACTAGATTAATGTTATTCTTCACATTAGATTTTTATACCAACTTTACATAGGCTATGTGACATACCTTAAATAGCTTTCTATATAAATCATTTTAAAAAGGTATTAACTGCTTAAAATACGTCACATCAACTATAATGAAGTTGGTGTGAAAAGTTAATGTGAATAATAGTTTTAATTTAATGCCAAAAAAAAAAAAAAAAAACATGGATTAAAGATGGGTTAAAGAATTAGATGATGAATTTCTCCTTGGAGGCCCACATTCACCGGGTGCGAAGTCAAGCCAACACTAAAAACATCGGTTTGAAAGTGTTGTAGGATGATTTTATTATTGGGTCTATAATGGGTTAAGCCATTTTTTTTTTTTTTGACATGTCGGCACAAGAGAGGGGGGGAGGATTCAAACTAGTGACCTCCACTTCATTAGGCGTGGTCCCAGCCGATTGAGCTACCTCTTGAAGACAGATTAAGCCATTTTATATACACTTGAAGAAATGTATATTCTCGGCCTAAATTAATATAAATGGAGTTGGCCATTAGTCTTCATTAGAGGTCAATTAGTGAAATTTTAGGATTAAAGTACTAGTCTCCTCCCCACCAGAGAACAATGAGAGATTAGGTCGTATTGGCATACACTGGACTAGGTCGCCTAATTGTGAATTGACCCCCAAACATTGGTGGACGCTACAAAAGAATTGAAACCCATATCATCTCCACCTTCCCCTTTTGTATCTCATTACTTCCAGTCTCTCTTTCTCTCTGAAAATGAATCCCCATCTCTACACATTTCAACAATTAGGGAACGGTCGTTATATTGGACTTGGTCACCTAATTGTGAACTGACCGTCGGTTGTAAAGTTCCAAATAGAAGCATCTCTTTGAAAAATTTCACCCCCGACCCTAACTTCGTCGAAGCCCACCAGCTCCATTATGATGCAATTCATAAGAATTGTTTAAAAGCCATTTCATCTTCCCCTTCTCCCATTTCTAATCTCATCACTTGCAATCACTCTCTCTCTCTCTCTCTCTCTCTCTCTCGATACTCTTTCAACATGCATTCCAATCTCTTTCCAACCAGTGCTCTGTCGTCGTTGGTGATAACAGCCTGTTTGTGCTTGATCCACTTCCCATCGTCTTCATACGCAGATGCTGAGCAATACCTAAACTGCAGCAAATCATTTGATTGTGCGGGCACTGAGGGCCTCAGTTATCCTTTCTGGGGATCAAATAGGCCAAGCTATTGTGGCCACCCCTCTTTTGAGGTAAACTGCAGTAGTGACGACCCACTCATCAAAATCACCTTCATGAATTACCGAGTCCTTCAAGTCGATAACAAGTCGCGGACTCTCAAGGTTGCTAGAGAGGATTACTGGAACACCCTTTGTCCTGCTACGATCGTTAATACGACCATCAATTTCCCCGTCTTTGATTATGATTCAACTTCGACGGAACTGACGCTCTACTATGATTGCCCTCCCCCTTCTACCACTTTTATAATTCCGTCGACCGATACTACTCATTTTGATTGCTCCTTAAATGGAAGTGATGTTAGCAATTACTATTTTGACAGTGCCGTTTTAAACTCGATTGGTAGCTCAGTGGGTGCGTGCACCTACAACGTTAAAGTTCCAGTTCTGAATACAGCAGCTCAACCTGCGAGCAGCAATTCATCTGCACTAGAAGAAGCTATCGATGGCGGCTTCGTGTTGAGGTGGGATGCAAATAACAGTTTGTGTGATGGATGTAAAGCGACCGGTGGGCAGTGTGGGTACAACACAAGCACGATCGAATTCGCTTGCCATTGTGCAAATGGAACTTTCCCATCCACTTGTGCGTTAATAACAGCAACAGGTAAGTCTTTTGCTGTTTTTCTTGCTTCATTTCTTGCATGTTTGTTTAGATGCTCAGTTGCTAGCATGCAGATCGGTATCTCCTTTTGCTTGAGCGTGGCCACTTTAATGGAGAAAAAAGGCTCCTCCATCTGCAGCTAACATAGTTTTCTCTCAACTCTGGTTTAGGATAAATCATTTAGGAAAAACTCCGAACTTGCTTTCGGGCATATATGCGTCATCCATCCTATACATGAACATGATAAATATTATATTAGAAAGATGCAGCTATTGGGGTAACTTTTCGTTGATTAGTAATTGTTTTGAGGGAGGATCAATATATAGGAGACAAGCCCATGAGGCTTGGCATCAGAAAAATCTATTCTGGTCAACGATGGACTGGTTCTTGGATTTTCGATATGACATTAATGGATGATTAGGATTTCGATCCTGTTAAATTACCACATTGATGTGCACATAGAAACCCATTGTCTATTCATCGGTCAATTAGGTCTTCCGCGGGCTTGTCCAAAGCAAAGGCTATTGGAGAGGCCTTCCCTGCCATTCAAGGCACCTCAATTATGTTATGCAATCTTTCAATCTGTTTAAAGGGCACCCTTCAGGTTGGGTATGTTTGACTGGGCATGAGTTGAACCGATTACAGACCTTTTTGAGTCCAAAAACAAGGCTCGACAACCAATATTCATCCCTCCAGGGCCCAATATATATATATATATATATATACTCTTGAAAGTTAAAAAGATTCCTTTGTTTAATTAGTCAAACAATATATAGCTTATCACATAAACGTCCTACATACGGAGAATTAATTAATGCGTCTCACCATATATGTAGCTACATTCCAAGTCAAAGTCTTCTACTTCATCACTTCCCTTAATATTATTTGGAACCAGGAACTACTTATACTACAAACTCAACTTTTATATATATAACTTTTGGATTGTCGTAGAGTGCTCATAAATTATTAGATCAATCTTTATTAAAAAAGGCACATAAAATTCATAGACACTCCATGTAAGCCTAGTTATACAAAAATTATATAAGAATTGAGTTTTTAGTGAAAATTTGTTTACTATTTTCTATCTATTTTCTCTTTATTTCATACTAACATCGTTTCATCATTTCGATACGAGACGCTCATCTCACCCTATTTAACTTGACCTTCTAATATTTATCAGCATTTGGATAAGTATTGCTAAAGAAAAAAATATCCAAAAACTAATGAGAATCATATCCCATGAACCCATTAAATTAAATAAGAAAAGTACGTATGAGATTTATAACATTCCTAATATAGTATATATGTGACCCTCGCGCGCATTCTGACCTCTATAATGTGGACAATGAATTCACCAATTCCACCCTAAAGTTCACTATTTTCAGCTATGCTATGGACAATCTAGGCCTCACCTTCTGTGTTGCTATATGTATTAAATAGAATTGGACTACATAAATGATTTCAAACGCACTCAATTGTGATTAATCATTTTGAGATCAGAGGGGGGCGGCATTTCAATTCTTTTTGGCAGTGACAACACTTTATACCTAATGGACACACCATGCCATGCAATCCTTAATTGTCCCTCTTTTTTATGTCATGCCACGTTTGTCTCATTCCCCATGCTTAAGCCAAACTGGCCACGTATTGTTAAAATTCATCAACGTACCACCCCCACCCACGACCCTCATATTTTTCTCTTCACCACCTCCTCTTTGTTGCATTTTTTTTTTTTTTTTAATCTTCTTCTTTAGTTTTTCTAATCTTTTTGTTTGGGTTATTAAAGGTTATATCTACTAAAAACTCACAAACTCTACCACCCATACATGGCTAGCTACTCCTCAATCGTTGGCTGCCGCTCAACCATTCATTGGCCTCCTTCCGTGCACGTGTACCCCCATGCGCTGTTGTGGCACACTTGGTTGCACACTCCGCCGCTCCTTTTACTCTCTTTCAGGAAATCTCCTTCATCCAACACCTCTCACTCTTCTTTGTAAATCTCTTTTGGTCCACTAGAAATTCTACACCCAGATCTAAACCTTAAAAATCTCTAATCTTGGTAGTTCTTTGTCTCACCACCCCAAATGATGTTTCCTCCGCTATTGAACAAGTAGCTCTTAGTCTCCCAAGCTCGCTCATAAGCTGATCAGGAGCTAAGTTAAAATGAGTTTCCTTAATTTGTTGATACCCACACCGTCTACCATGCATAGACCGCTACAACCAGTTTTACGGACAACATTTCTAATTTCGTTCTCCGCCTTGAGAATCCCCTATAGAGTTATGGTTGGGTTGCTATCAATTAATATTTGAGTTTTTTTTTTGAGCCTTCGTAATTTTTTGTTTTTGTAAACTGTGATGTTTGTCTGTACTCGTTCGTACTCATATATATATATATAAATTAAATTAAATTAAATTAAATTAAAAAAAAAAAAAAAAAGAGGAAGAAGAAGAATAAGAAAGCTAGCTCTGGTTGGTTCCAGCTTTCCCATACATCGAGTAAAACAAATTTATGCCCTACCTCACTTTGCGAGAGCCTACCCTTTGTGTGATTTTGCCACCTTTAACAAGCTGTACGTGATCTGGTTTGCTGAGTTAATTCTCTATTCTTGGCCTCATGGAATAGGCAATTACCAATTCACAAAGGTCTTCAACCCAACATCACATACACATGCAAATTCTCCTCGAGGATTCTGTAGGCTATTAATATTGTTATTGTTATTGCTTCTATGCTTCCCCTCTCTTCCACAATATTAATTGTTTTCTTAGTTGTAACATTGTTCTGTGTTCTTATTGCAGCACAATCTTCGGGGTTCACTAAGTGGCTGCGCAAAAGTGCAATTGGTATGATGATCAATATAAGATAAAAGTTATTATAATCTATCATATTATAAGGATGTTAAGAATATTACTTGTTATTTACTTCTTTAGGTATTATTAATCTATTAGGTTTACCTTTTCTTATTCTACCAGGTTTACATTTCCTTAATCTAATAGGTTACTTGCCTCTCTATAAATAGAAGTCTCTGTATTCATTATTGTTATTTAGACTCAATACAATGTAGTCTATTGTGTGCTTTCACTCTCTCTCTCTTCTCTCTCTTTCTTCCGTTTCTAATATATTATCCAATATATTTAACAAAGGAAAATACATTTATCTTTTTGTAAGCTTTAAAAGAATGTGTCATGTCTACAATATATTGTTTGTTAATTTTTCTTTCTTTTTTTTTCTGCCCGAATGAAGTACGTGACCCAAAACATTCTTCGTGTGCAGGCATTTCCATAGGGATTGCAGTGATAGCAGTGATCTCTTTCGTGATTATCTATAGCTTTAAGAGAGGACACTTTTCAAGTAATTCAATGATTTGGTGGAACAGAGATGTAAAGAATGATCACTTCAAGACTGAGCAAATCATAAAGAGTTATGGATTGATGGCCCCAAAGCGATATACTTATTCAAATTTGAAGAAAATAACCAACTCTTTCAAAGAAAAAGTAGGACAAGGAGGATTTGGTACTGTATACAAAGGGAAGCTACCTGATGGGCGTATAGTGGCAGTGAAAATCCTAAGTGCGTCCAAAGGTAATGGAGAAGAATTTATCAACGAAGTGGCTAGCATTAGTAGAACATCGCATGTTAATATAGTCTATCTTCTAGGTTTCTGTTACGAGAGGTCTAAAAGAGCTCTAATCTATGAATTCATGCATAATGGATCTCTTGATAGGTTCATAGGTGATAAAGGATCTCCAATCACTAATTGTCAGTTGGATAGCAAGACAATGTTCCAGATTACGATTGGCATTGCTCAAGGGCTAGAATACTTGCACCGTGGTTGTAATACAAGGATCCTACATTTTGACATAAAACCACACAATATACTTTTAGATAAAGATTTGCACCCAAAAATCTCTGATTTTGGCCTTGCTAAACTATGCAAAACAAAAGAGAGTATTGTGTCAATGACGGGCATGAGAGGGACTGCAGGATACATTGCACCAGAAGTATTTAATCGGTACTTTGGTGGGGTCTCTCACAAGTCTGACGTCTACAGCTACGGAATGTTGGTTCTTGAAATGGTTGGAGCAAGAAAGAAATTTGATAGTGGGCTCTCTCAAACCAGTGAAACATATTTTCCACATGGGATTTATAAGAAACTTGAACAAGGTGAAACTTTTGTAACTTTGGAGAATATAACAGATGAGGAAGAAGACATAATAAAAAAGATGATAATTGTGAGTTTATGGTGCACTCAAACCTGTCCTTCAGATCGGCCATCAATGAGTAAGGCGATAGAAATGTTAGAAGGTAGCCTTCGATCCTTACAAGTTCCACCAAAGCCAGTCATGCATTCACCTGTGAGATCACCTCAAGATTCCTCCACAACTGAAGATTCCTCCACAATTTCGCAGTCTTGATCATAGAATCCAACACTTTAAATGGTTACAATTGTGTCATAAGATTAAAAAAAAAATTAAATAAAGGGGTAGTGTTGTACTGTCTTCTCGAAGAGTGGTGCAAAAGCCATACGTTTTAAATGGATGAGTCAAGTTGAAGAAGGGCTAGAAGAGCTTTGTGAACCTGATAATCTACTTCAAGAGGAATCTAAGACAAAGTATATATATATATATACATCTCAAATGAAATTGATAGTATTTATTTTGTAGTCAGAATTTAAAATTAGTACATCTAACAGTGTAAATGAAATCAATATTAACAATTCTTTTAAAAAATTTAAATAATATAAAATTATGTACACCGTTAAATGCATCAACTTTAAATCTTAACTATAATATTATCTATTTCTTATCCATGAAAGTGCAAAGTCGAATGTTTATAAAATTAAACATTATCTCTCGATCACGTGTAGAGAATGTTTAATTAAATTCTATTAAGGAAGGGATTTAAGTCTCGCGTGAGCAAAAGTAAACTCTAGAACTTTATGTTTGCATCGTCACTCAAAACTTGACGCTGACAGCCCAACAACTCATCCGGATGGTAAACAGTATTGCCTTGAAGCTTTTCTTGTGGGTTCATCTAAACCACCACAAAGCACATGGCACTCGATCTTAGCTTTCAAGTTATCAAAAGAGAAGATATATATAATAATTTGGCAAGTTTAAAGATGCTCGGAAGTACAAGAAGGCAGGTATATATTGCAACTAATTCTATGTATGGATTCGATACTTTGCAGACCCTTACCCGTAAAGGAACTTTAAAGTAGGAATATACTTTCTCTTATGAGTTCTTTTAAGACAGAGTCACTTTGCTTACTCGTTTTTTATAAGTAAATTTTGAATTTGTGCAAAGTATTCTTTACACACGGATTGAATAAAACTCGACTTTGCTGTAAACATGATTTCAAGAAATTGTTTGCATCTAATATTGAATTCGAATCTTAGACTTAATGAAAATGATTCACATCTAGAAAAGCTTAGTTAAACTTGTTCAAATAAAAATTCAACCTTTTGAGTTGGATAATTTTAATAGAAAAGATTTATTAGAATGCATGCCAGAATTTCTTGGGACTTGGGGTATGCCTAGAAATCCAAAATAAATATAATCGAGTTCAGGAATTGAATCCAAAGCCTCAAACGTGGGCAGAGAAGTGAACAAATTGTGGGTGTTTTGACTTTTATATTTAATTTAGTTTGAGCACTCGTATCTTGCATATATACTAACGCAGCAGGCACATAGATGTCATGAATAACATACGTCAAGTATCCATACATAAATATTAAACAACAAATCTATCTACCATATCCATATCGATCACTACCAATAAATATTAAATAATGTACGTTTTTTTTTTTTTTTTTAGTTATTCACTATTCTTTCACCAAAAGAACTGCATTTCATTACTAATAACACATTACGTGCATTTCCAAGTATCCAAAAAAGCCTTATTTTAGTAAGAAATAGGATATTACATGGTATGGTATGTGTATCTGAGTCAGGAAATAACATCTAAAAAAAATTCACGATATTTAATTAAGTACACACAAAAGTATGGATTTGAATCCCGCAATGAAAATTTTCATGTTTAATCAATGTAAACCATCTTAGTTTTTATTGATGTTTTGGTAAAACTAGATTGGACTATAACTCAATCAGATTTGAGAAAACGCTTGTATTTTCTACCGTCTAGACTTTTTATGTGCGAGTGAGTACTAATATGATTACGCCTAAATATAATAGTTATAATTCAATTCTCCCACTTGTCTCTCGCTCACGAAAAATAATAATAATAATAATAATATTTTCACCTATCCGTTAGAGGCTGGACCAATATTTGGCATTTTGAATAGGGTACTGTACAAGGCCATTATTAGAACGATGGTGATGAAGTGTTTTACAGTGATAGGTGATCAAGCTTATTTATGGGATATTATTGGGTATTTCGAAAGAAATCACGTAATGATTACGTAAAATTGCCACGTACCCACTTGTCATACAACCAATTGTTGCTCAATTTCAATGCTCGGTTTGCTATGACTCAGAAATATTGTAGCCTTGTCGGTCAACATTGATGAGGTCCTTTTCATTACGATTGATGGAATAAACCAATACAAATCCTATATACATACATAACACACCTTCCTAAGTGGGGTTCCATTTTATTTTATTTTATTAAAAAAAAAGGTTATATGTATAAATGGTACATATGATTTCCCTCTTTAATAAAAATATATTTGGGTTTTAGAAAGTGACAAAACTAATATTTGTCCTTTTAAGTTTATCAATTTGTACTTCCGGCCCCTCTACGATCTAAAAACTTAACATAATTTAGTTTACGTGTATAAAAAATCATGTTGGATCAATAAAATGTTGTCACACATGCATAAAATGCTACCTCAACATGACATTTAAAAAAATTAAAAATTAAAAAGATGACAAAAGGTGATTATTCCGTCTCTGTTGTCAGTGAGGTAGACAATTTAATTTGCTTAATTGTATGGGAAAATAAAGTTAGGATTTTGAGAGTAACTTCACCCAGGGCCGGCTCAATGGCTAGGCCACTGTGACGGTTGCCTAGGGCCCCAATTAATAAGACCCAAAAAATGTTTTAATAAGGCCCAAAATATTTTTTAGTAAGGCCAAAAATTTTTTTAAAATTTTATTTTAACTTAAGGCCTAATTTTTTTTAAAAAAAAATAAGGCCCAAATTTTTTTCCCATAAAAATTTAAGGCCTCTAAAATAATGCCCCAATATAATAAGCCCATTGTAAAATAAGACCAATTAACCAAAAAGAAATATATGCCACATCAATTTTTTTGGGCAACTAGTTAAAAGTTAAACTTAAAAGTCTTGAAACAACAATGAGAATAAAAATAATAATAATATTATAAAAATATAATAATATTATTAAAATAAATATTATTTAATTAATATTTAAATATTAAAAAAAAATAAGATCCAACTTCAAAATTTCGCTTAAGGCCCCCAAATACATTGAGCCGGCCCGACTTCACCGCTCCTTGAGATGATTTGGCCACTCCAATTATGTATTTAACGCATTGTGTGAGACACACAATTGGTTAGGTTTTCAACTTGGTTTTAAAAATGGAATAATTGAGACCTTTTTGGTTTTATTTTTTTTTTTGTACCAATTTTAAAGAGAATTTGAGAGGTGAATGTTTAAGGTTGAGTAGTGATAATCATAACACCAGTGTGAGTGAATAGTCACTCATGCTGGTGTATTTTATAATATTATTTTTTTAATATTACTATTCAAATTTTTTTTAATATTATAATACACTAGCGTGAGTGACTATTTACTCACGCTGATGTTATGATTATCACTACTCATTTAAGGTTTAGAGATTAATTTGATTAAATTGGCAACCTGGGTTGGATCTCATATTTTAAAAGGAAATTATTTTTCAAATAAAAAATAATTATTATATCTATAAAATAAAGAGAAATTCTACTTAATCCTTATATATTATTTTATGTGTATATGTATATATGTATCAATTTTTGCAGGCCCAATTCTATTTTTTAATCCGACTTAATTATTAAAACAACGTCTCAGGAATTCCAAAAGTGGAAGGGCAGCAAACAAATAGGGAATCACAAGCGTGCTTAATTACGGCTTAATACAAATTTTGTTAATTAATTTTGTTAATTTTTTTTTATTTTGATCAAAATTTGTCGTTGTCAATAATCTCCTTCCACGTCACTGCAAACATGTCCACCTCTCTGAAGGCAGCAAGCACAATAATAAACTTTCCCCGTAAAACTCCATATCTCAGGTCCTCGGTAGAGGCCGGCTTTTGGTGCTTAAAACTCTCCGCACGTTTTATCTTCTTCTTTGAATCTCCTCCAAATCAGCAGTTTCCTTTTGTTGGTTTACCAAATCTCCTACTCTCCATGAAACCCAGTTCACCGTTTTTACCTCCCACCCCTTTGGCAACCGTAAATTTCCAAGACTTTTAATGTTTTTCTCAAAGCGTTTGGGAATGAATTCCCTTAGATATCAATCGTTTTCTTGAATTCAAAGTTGTTTATGGTTTTCTTTTTGACTGCTGAGACTTTCAATTTGTTGGCTTTGTTAGGTTTGAATCTTTAATGCTTCTTTTTGTTGCAGATAAAACGTCAAACTTGTCAGTAAAAACTTTTTTTTTGCTGGTTTTTCTGATACCCTTTTAAATTCAAACAATTGGGTTTCAAACTTTGAATTATTTGGTTCGAGAAATGGTTGTTGATCTCTACTCGGAAAGTTCGAGTATGGGTACGACGAGTCCAAGAATTTCGTTTTCTCATGATTTCTGCCAATCCGACGTCGTCCCTGTCGAACACCACCCTCTTCGGTCAAACTCCATAGATTTTGACTTCTGTGTTCGTGAGGGGTTCGATCAAGAATCTTCCTCCGCCGACGAGCTTTTCTCCGATGGGAAAATCCTCCCGACCCAAATCAAGAAAAAGGCGGTCGCGATCGCCACCACAAAGCCAATGGATCAATGCGGCTCTCATCATCATCCGCCGTTGCCACTGCCACGTACTACTACAACAACAACAACAAGCGGAAACAAGAGTACTTCAAAGCAAGAGAGCCCCAAAGAAAACTCCAAGTCATTTTGGCGGTTCACGCGGAGCAGCAGCTGCGGGAGTGGATATGGGAGGAGCTTATGCCCTCTGCCGCCGCTTCTGTCGCGGAGCAATTCAACTGGGTCTGCAGTAAATTCGAGGCAGAGTTCTCAGAAGCATGCATCAATGAAAGCATCACAATCTTCCGCGTCGGCGGCGGCGGCGGCGGGGGGATATCCAAGGCCGCCATTGAAGAAGGGGATTCATGGATCATACGGGAATATTAATGGTGTTCGGATTAGTCCTGTGTTGAATGTTCCTCCAGCGAATAATCTATTTGGGTTAGGCTCAATTTTCTCATCCAGTGGCAGAGATAAGAACAGGAAGAAGTGATCGATCGGATTCATTAATTGATTGACTTTTGCTGATAATTTGAATTTTTTTAGTATATATTAATTTGTTTCTTGATATTCCGATTGTGATTAAGAAATTAAAATATATATCTAGAATTGGGGTATCGAGAAGAGAGATGATGGAAGCTAGGGACAAGAAATGGCATAATTCAAGAGCACATGGTTTGGAGCACAAAATGACAGGTACCGTTGCTTTCATGGCTGTCCCATGCTGTTCTTCTTTATAAGCTTTTGGTCTTTGCTCACACATGGTGCACGTACTTTGATTTTGTTGCCCTTATCTTTACAGAAAGAGCAAAAAAGACGAAGATTAGGTGGTTGGTTGTATGTGAGAGAGGATGGAGGAGTACTGTTTGAAATGTTATTCAGATTTGATTTGGAGAGATTATGAATTGATTTGTTTTTTGGTTGTACTTTGTATGAACTGATTGATGTATTAATAATAACGACTTTCTTTTTCTACTATTTCTCATTAGAAATTGTTAATTACCCTCTCTCACATGCTGCAAAATAATGCCACCCTTTTCATATCTAGTTGCCATTAGCTAGGGCTTAATTGTTATGTTTGTTTTTTCATCATGTTAGACCCACATATATTTCAAGATAGATCCCCTAAATATTGATTATCAAGTTTAACATGGAACTTGTAAAACCTATTTTTGTTAAGGATAAGTAATGTTATTTAGTAGGCAACTGAGATGACGTAACACTGAAAATTAGCTTTTGGATCAACAAAGATTTGTGAAAAGAATTAATTTTTCTGTCATGCCATCTCAGCCGTATGACAATTTACTAAACTAAATAGCATTTCTCTTTAGAAATATATACGATATACATATATCATAATATATATAATAATGTTTAATGATTTTCCAAAGAGAAGAGAAATGTATTAATAAGCCTAGATTCAAAGAGACAGACACATGAAAGGATGGGTGGTTGGGAGAGACTTAATCATGTGACCTGCTTAGGACAACATGCAGGTCCCTCTTGCTTCAGGGTTGTCCCATCTTATATTTCCCGTATTATATTTCCTTTTAAAAAAAATAAATAAATAAATAAAGCTTTCTTGCTGTGCATGATTGATTCCAGCTCCCTTCCTATGTACTCATTTTCTATCCAGGTTTTGCTTTTTTCTCTCATGACTCTTGAGTCTTGCCAAATCAGGGCAAGTACTTGTTTCAACTACGTACACACAGATGCCCGAAGAGAGCACATTCTTTCCTTTCAGAATCATTTTCCCTTGTTACGTAGAGAGAGAACTAATTGTACATGGGATGAATCAATTTTATATATAAACTGTATACCGATCAAGTATTCACCTTTCATTTATCAAAATTGATGTGACGTGATCCTCCATCATGTGAGTTATTGTAGATCGAAGACAGCATCAAGTCTCAAAATATACGATCTTTTTAAGGTTACCTTTGTGTGTAACTGATCACATGCGGAAAATGATTCTCTCCATTTCAAAATCCCTCAATTTCCTTAATTTAGTGTATTTTGAAGGGTATTGCATTTAATGCATTACCATCATTAAAATTTTTAGACAACACTACCCTTCAAAATGCACTAAATAGAGAAAATTGAGGAATTTTGAAATGAAGAGGATCTGTTTACGATCACGTGCACATATAACAACTATTAGGAAAAGAAAACGAGAAAATTGCTCTTTAAAAAAAAAAAAAAAAGGAAAAAAGGAAAAGGATAGAATAATCCAGCTATATGCATGATAATGGATCACATAATAATACAACCATTAATATAATAAATGGTAAGTAACCCCCACATTAATTTGCTCCATTTATAATACAATGAATGTAAGTTGTCAAATGCCGAGAGATCATGATCTCTCGGCATTTGACTGATCAGTCTAATTACCCACTGAACCAATTTGGACCTTCTAATTAGATGGATAGCTGTGGCCAAGAGCTAGAGCCCCATAATTGTCGATCTGTCGTTGGAAAGAGCCACTGCTTGCTCTACCACAAAAGCCATGAAAATAATATTAATAAAAGAAAGAAATTAAGTATCGTATAAATGGAAGAGTTGGGGGAATTGAAAAGAACTTCCATTACAACATTCCATATTCTACGCAACTATTTTCTCAACAATATAATATACAGAAATAGAAGGATCTTCTGTACGTAATGCTTCCTGCTCATTAGGGCTAGGTTTGTCCAAGTCTTTCAGAAGCTCAAAGAGTCACAAGGTCTAAATGCTATATATAATAAATGCATGAAGATGAAAATATATAATCTCAATTTTTTTTTAAAAAAAAAAAATGTTATTAATTATTCATAATGATAAAAGGGTTTTTGTGCCACTGCACTAGCTTATTTTTTAAATTCTAACTTCCCCTTATACTCTAGGAGCAATATTATCAACACAAGTAGGGGAACAAAGTTGAAAAAAAAAATAAGAGTAGGGGAACAAAGCTAATTTATATTCCCTTTATTGACAGGTGTGATTTTTTAATTTGTGAAAACTAATTAGTCCACACTTATTAATTATCATAAGGTTTTTGAAAACTCAAAATATGATCAAGTTTAACTAGAAGAGTTAGGCAAATCATATATACTTGCAAGCAACAAGTTCATCTTCTAGGTTTTATGTTCTATCAATAAGTAAGAATTCTCAGGTTTCAAGGAATGTACAACAGAGTTATAAATATCAAGCAATAGAGCACTCAAAGGTGAGGTGCTGCCTCGCATGTCTTGTTCGAACAATATATACATCATCTCGTTCAACCGCGGTGTTACTTCATATAACAACTCGAGGCGTTCGGTTGATGGGTTGGTCGAATCTCGGTCGACCGAGGGCTTAATCACAAACGAGACTTTGACTCATTCAACCAAGTTTCAAAAAAGTCGGTTTACTTCGCTTTTCTGTAGGAGTTGGACTTCTTTTTTCTATATATGTAAACTCACTAAAGACAGCTTTAATTGGCTGCTGTTTATATGTATTTTTCATCAGTTTTCAATAAAAAAGGTTGGGTTTTCTCTTAATTTACCCCTCAATTCTTTTATTTTGGGAAGAATTATGATTTTTATGTTTATTAATTTTGCGACCCACTGCACCACGCTACATCAATAGTGTGATGTAACGGCTTCACAAGTCCCTTAATTTTGTTCAACACTTGCTTTAATTATTTTGCAATAATTTAAAATTTGATGCAATTTTCGTATCAGTTCTTACAATTCTAATAAAAGTCCTGCTCGTTAGGTCTGGTTTTACCGCCTCTTAATGACCATAAAGTCAAAGGCTTTGTTTTAAAAGAGACTTGATTTTTTTCCCTGACAACTGTGACTTTCTGCCATTCATGAGCTGTGCTCCAGAAATCTCAGCAATAATACTAGCCCTAGATATATCAAGACCCTCTCTAGATCTCCATGGCGTTCATAATTCAGGGTATCGGAATCGTACATTAATTTCTTCATTTTTGAGAACTTCAAAGAAAACCCATCATCAGCAGCAGATGACACTCTCTTCCATGGAAAGCTTCTTCCTACTCAAATCAAGAAAAACAATGTTTCCAAGAAAAAAAAAAAATGGGATTGCTCTAGCTAGTACTACTGCCACTGCCTGCACTCATGCATGATCATCCAACTAGCTAGTACTATTGAAAGTCTAGTTGTTTCATCCATTAATCCCGTTATAATTTTAGGTTTTTTGAATGTTTTAGGGCTTTTGTAAGGTTGTCCACCATTCGTTTGTTTTATTTTGTTGTATTTTTTTCCTTTCCTCCTTTGAAAACAAAACAGACCCTAGTACTATTGAAAAGTCTGAAGAAAGATGGCTCAAAAGAATTTCACTTATATTAATTTCTGCTTTTTCTTGACAACCAAATTAATGTAATGTAGCTAATATTAGATCTGATATATATGGAAAGAGCATAATATAAGATTATCGAGATTGCATTCTGAAGATCTAAGTAAAGGAGGGCAGTGGCTGGCGGCAGGCCCTCTAGGGATGATATAATCCAAGCCACATTATACGTACTCTGGTCTCTGGAGTACAAGATGATATGCAGCCATTGCTTTCATGGTTGTCTCCTTATTTGTGTTTCCTTACGCATGCTGAATATACTCTGACTTTTGTTCCCTTACTTTATACAAGTAATTGATGTGCTTGGACGAGATTGTTACTAGCTCAGTAGCTCTTGCATGCATGTGAGGATCTGAAATTAATATTCCAAAAATCTAGGGCAAGAGAAATATTGGTGCTTTTTTTTTTTTTTTTTTTTGTGTCTTTACTCGATTAAAACAAAGTAACAGTACTCTAGTCTCATGTTAAAAAGATGAATTATTTATATAGAGTTGGTAGATCATTAAGTTTTACATTTGTTTTTTACTATGTGAAATTAAACTTTATAAGCGATTCTAGAAGCTCGATTTGCAACTTCGCTAGTCATTTTGGTTAAATCACCAATTAATTATCCTAAAAGCTTAAGCTTATATATAGGAAGAGGTAAATTTAATTGCTTAATCAATACTTTAACACTCCCCCTCACGTGTGGGCAGAAACTCTCTTTTAATAGGTGAGGCCTAACACGTGGAATATTTAATTTAAATGGGGGATAAATTGACGGAGTTAAGTTATAGCACATATGTAACTAGCACTTTTCTTGAGTTGTTACAAATGGCATCAAATCCACCTATAAAACGTCATGTGGTACTGGAGTACCGCATGATGTGGACCTAATGAGAATGTCAGGGATTTAAGGGAGAAGAAATTGTAACACTACAGTCCCACGTTGAGAAGATGAATAACTCACATAAAGTGTGAAGATTATTAAAGCAGTTATTAAGATTATTAAGTCCTACATATATTTCCTTATTATGTGATATTGAGCTTTATAGGTAAATCTAAGAAATTGTAATTTCAATTTAACTAATGCTTTTAAAGTTATAACGTATCTTTAGGCCACTATGTTTTAGGTCGTTACATATTATACATATTAATTGTTAGGTCGTTACATATTAATTGTAACAAGTGCTTTAAGTTGTATTTACAATAAAATTGCTCCTCAAATTAGACTTGATGAAAATTACTTTCATGACTAATTTGCTATTTGTATTAGCTAACCTACCCCAACAAAGCAATCTCTACTGTAAGATTTTTGATTTCTTTAACCATGTTTCCAAGACTAAAAAACTTTTGCATACTTTTTATCTCCTACTCAAAGTCAATTTAAAGTTGAATATAAAGTTTGTTCACAACTTCTGTCGTCCACACATGATAACATTTAGCCTGACAACCATGCTTTAGAATATTCTAGCTAGGGAACTCAACTCTCATTGATAAGAAAAACTATGGTTTATATATAATTTTTTTTTTAGAGTAATATTATTTAGTATATTGTTATATGACTACTATACCATTAGGATAATACTGTCGTAAAAATTAATTATTGATTTTTAATTACTTGAACCGTAGGTTTAGTCAAATTTTTTAGAATTCAAATTCTCAAATAGTAAAAAAAATGTTAGATTCTCCGAACCAAACGCTAAAACTACATTTATTGTCATATATATATATATATATATATATATATATATATGCATTTTACATTTATGTTTTCAGTTACAAGAGTTATTTTTTTCAGTCACGTGAATTTGAAGTATTCAGACGTCTTGTACAGAGTAGTCAGTACTGTATGTCAAAGTTGGTGGGTTGGGTTGTGCAATTATTTGGGGGTGAGGGTTTGGTTTCTTGACCCATTGAGAGCAAATGGCTTCTATTAAGACTGACCACAACTTCACGGTTGCCCATTGAAAATCTGACCACAATCCAGTACTCCCTGCCAACCAATTTGACCCATTTTTGGATTACTCCCTAGCCCCAAGGAAAGCCATAGTCAATTAGCCATCATGTTCATTTTGCTGCTGTTGATTTTTAGTTAGGCCCAAGAAAACTTAAAGTTCCAAGATTAATAGGATCGAGTTTATTTTGGTCCTTGATTTCCCAAGCTAAAAGCTTGTTTTTAGACAAGATCATAGAAATTATCTCGTTTGAGAATTGAGATTGTATTTTTAAAAGATGGTATTTTAAAAATCTAAAAGAAAAAAAAAGTGTTTTTAAATCATAATTTTAAAGAATCAAACTGAATGCACATTCTTTAGTCGGAAGACTACTTTGAAAAAATATATTTAAAAAAAAAAAAAAAAAAAAATTAATTAATTCGGTGGCCATGTCATCAGTTATACCAATGTCGAATTTTAATTGGTCTACATGTCAGTAATGTGGACTTTCGTTAAATCAACTAACGGTCAATGGACGAAATGACCAATTTGATTTTTATCAAAATTATAGGCAACTCCTGTGATAAAAATTAAATCTTAAGGAGAAAAAAATAAAAAAAAATAAAACTCTAAAGGGTATTAAGGGCCTGTTTGAGATTGCGTTTGAGAGACCTAAAAGTGCTTTCAACACTCAAAAAGTTCATTTGAAGAAAAAAGTATTCGTTTAGTAAAAAAATTAAAAGCGCTTTTAAGGGTCCAAAAAGCATTAAAATGACCAAAATACACTTTTGACAAAAGCTTAAAAATGTAACTTCTGCCAAAAAGTTCTTTTTAACTTAAAAGCTCTATTTTTCAAACGCAATATCAAACAGGCTCTAAATATTTAACCCATTATTTTATTAGTATCTATCTACTTTTCCTCTCAAAACTGAAAAAATAAATTAAAAAATAATAATAAAAATTAAAAAATTAAAAATAAACTTTTACAAGTGAAGAAGTCTGATTTCAACCTTTCTGAGATGACAGATGAAAGAGGCTAAAAGTCCCGGTTTTGGACATTGAACACATGCATGACTCATAGGGCTGAGTCAGTGCGTTACAGCATTCTAATTTTCTAAGCCCTGTCATTCATATACTGCTATTTACTTTTACACATGGGCCCTCCTCATCCTCCTATCCTATGCTACAATTCACCAAATGTACGCAAACCTACTACATCATTATTTTTTTTTTTACTGCTTTCTTGAAATGGCATCCACAAATGCTTCCCTATCTTTCTAGTTGTTGGCTCTCCTCCACCTCCATTTCATACATATAGATCATCCGTGCCATCTTCCACGGCTGACTGCGGTAGGGGTGTCAACCCGGTCCGGTTTCCCGGTTTTTGGCCAAAACCGGAACCGGAACCGGGGTACCCCGGTTCTCAATTTTGAGAAACCAGAACCGGAACCGGGACCCCGGTTAACCGGGGTCCCGGTTACCGGCCGGTTCCGGTATTACCCGGTCCGGTAACCGGTTTTTTAAAAAAATTGATTTTTGGGCTTATTTTAGGTATTGGGCCTAAAATAAGCCAATTTTTTTTTCATAAGTTGGCCCATTTTTTTAAAAATCTATTAGTTTCTTTGTCTAAATTAAATGAGCTTTGTTGTAATTGTTCCAAATAATTAAAAAATAAACCTTAAAAAGTCCAAAAATCCTAAAAAATCATTGTTTTTGCCTATTTGGGCCTTAGAAATAAAAATTTAATTTTTTAAAATACCCTAAACCTAAACCTAAGTGTAAAAAATATTAATATATAAATATAATAATATATAAATATTATTAAATAAAATGGAAACCCGGTTCCGGTATTCCCGGTAAAAACCGGGTACCAAAAACCGGTACCGGAACCGGGGTACCCGGTTTTTAGATTTTTCAAACCGGAACCGGAACCGGGACCCCGGTTTCCCGGTTTCCGGTTTTCCGGTTTCCCGGTTTTCCGGTTCCGGTTCCGGTTCCCCGGTAATTTTTGACACCCCTAGACTGCGGGCTGGTTGGTATTCACAACGTTTTGTATTTTAAATTATTTGTTAACATTTTTAGTCACAAATATAATATTGAGGATTTTTGTCACCTCCATTTTTTTATTTTTTATTTTTAACAAAAAAGGTTAGAGGGGAAAGACCAATTTTTGTTATTTTATCTGAGCGTGATTATAATAGCACAAATTTGCGGAGGACTGTTCAGGAGAGACCTAGACGACAAAAATTGCAATCACACTCTCAAGACTAGCCAAGCTATAGCTTAACCGTCCGCCCCACCAAGACATTAATAAAAATTAAGGTGATTTATACTAATTATAATAGAGATTCTCCATTACAAAAATTCAAACTCACATCATAATACTTACCTAACCACTTTAAAATTTCTTTAAGTTATAAAACCACCACCTTTAGTGGTTTCACCTCCGTTTAATAATCTATTACTTCCTTGTTGTTTGCTTTAAGGAAGACAAAACTACAGTCTTCGGTCAAAATTCAATTTGTCTTTACTGTCCCCCAACCAAATTGAAAAGTCGACACTTTGGTGCATGCATGCCTTATTACTAAACTCGTGAAAGTAAAAAAAGACACCATTTAATTTACCTCGGTTGTTAGATCCAAACTCACGTGTGTCCTTTAATAACTCCTACCTTTTGTTGTTTACCTTTTTCTTTTTTTACTTTTTCTTTTTTTGTCTGCTACGAATCGCATACAAAAAAAAAAGAAGAAAAGGATATAGTCAATTACAGCTCTTGATATGTAATTAATAAGACCAACTTAATTGATTTCCCATAATTATTTTTAAAATGTGCTATTGTACTCTTAGTGGTAGCCATAATTACTCCACCTCCCTCAACCGAATTGACGAGTACTTGGGTGGATCGGTGGTTGCAAAAGAATGTTTTCCAACAACACAAGGATTGTTATGTAAGGAATATAAGGATTTAGCAAGATGTTTAAATGCTCATATAAATATGAAGTTGATTGGAACTAATTATGAGGCGTTATAGTTGCACCACGAATGGCTTAGAGAGCGATTGTAACTAACCCCTGATAGCTCAAAAAAGTGTTTGAACGATAGTGCAATCACCCTCTCTATATTAAGGAGATGGTCAGCCATTCATTTAAAGGTGGTCGGACAACCCCAACTCCCATCTTAAATTGACCAATCACATTTTTAAAAAATAAGATAGATATCCATCACTTTTCAATGGGTGATTCGGCCACCGCCTAGAGTGTTAGCCATCGCTGGCTGCAAATGATAGCATTTATATTAAAGGAGTAAGTTAGGTAAGTTTTGATGGATTTTTCACCATTTAAATAGACCCTCATTTTTCACTTTATAAAAACTCTTAAGTTATTTTCCTACCCACATATGTGGAAGTCGGTGAATGTTGTTCGATAAAATGCACAAACCCCATTAAAACCCAAAGAAATGTCGGTGGTAGAACTGAGCATAGATGTTGGGCACAATTTATTTATTTAAAAATACAAAAAAGAAAAGAAAGTAACATTATCGAACGCCAGGGCAGCTGTAGCGAGTGCGTATCTTTATCTCACTCGCTGCGCGTATGCCTCGTAACCCTAAAGATCACTGTTCGAAAAGTTTGCGAAACAGAGACGCTCCTACAGCGCAAGATAGCAGGGGAGACGTAGACTCGACGGCGTAGGCATCATCAACCACACCGAGAGGCGAGAACTCGGTTTTCTGTCTGGTTTCTCTGTTACATCCGACTTGTGTCCCTATTATTAACCTTGGATTAAAATAATAATACTTGTCCAGCTGTGTAATTAGTTCCCCTGCTTACTGTTTAGAGTGTTGACCAATGGTCGAGTGCGCGTGGAGTACGCTCACTGTCCCCGCTGCTGCTTATCCTACGCACACCCTCTCACTCTCGCACACTCTCTGAGGGCGAATGGCAGAGAAACAGAGCCTCCTCGAGCTGCTTCAGTGTCTGGGGCTCAGCGAAGACACGTCGACATCATATGATTCCATTCTCCTCCGCTCTTTCTTTTCGCCTTCACCGCTTTCCGTCTAATCATCGTCAACTCTCTCTCCCTCTCGGCTTTTGCTGGGCCGGAGTTCTTTTGGGCTCAGGTTGTTGTTGCTGTTGTTGCGTGCAGTGATGTAGAAAGAGATACAGACTTGTAACAGTGAGCGCTCTCTGTTTTTCTTCCTTTCTCTTTTGCTCTCTGACCGTGCATTGTGGAGCGTGCGTGCGTCGTCGTTTTGCTGGGCTCCGAACTGTTGCTTTCAGGCTTCAGCTTTATATGTGTGTGTTGCTTACGTTTAGCGTTATTATTTCTGTACGGAGTTTCCTGGTTTTGGATTTGTGCTCTCGCTGGTTAAAGCTCTGGGTTTCGGAGTCTTATTTGGGAATTTGACGCTGTTTCTTCACAGAGAGAGTGAAAGAGACGGATATGTATTTGAGGTTTTTTTGTAAATATTTTTTCTTTCGTAGCAATGCAGGGCTGGGATTGAGAAATTTGGGGGGGTTTTGTGGATTTTTGTGTGTGTTTATGAGAGGTTGAGGGTGCGTTGGGTTTTGGGGAGTGTTTTTCAGGGTCTATTAGTTGTTGCGGAAATGAATGAGAACACGGGGAAAGCGTCGTCGTGTTTGGCGATTACTGCAGAGAAACGAGTGCATAGGCCTGGTGGTTGTGCTGGGATTTTCTTTCAGCTTTTCGATTGGAACCGGAAGTTCGCCAAGAAGAAGCTTTTCTCCAAGAAGTTCCTTCCTCCAAGTCAGTCACTCTACATTGCTTCCTTTTCCTCAGTCTCTCTCAATCTCTCTCTCTCTGTTCGACATAGAAATAAATAAAAGTTTTCCCATTTGACAAAAAAGTTTGATTTTTTTTTTTTCTTTCTTGTTTTCTTTTGTTTTTCTTTTGGGTGTATTAGTTCGTGCAAAACAAGCTTCTAAGAAGTTCAAAGGGGATGAGAAAATGCCCACTTCCAAGCTCCATTTGGTATGCATTTTGCTTTCTGGAAATCTGAATTCTTGCTGTTCATCTTGTTCTCTTAGTCTTAGTGGGTATGAAATTTTGTTCCTTTTCATTTTTGGTGATTGGGTTTTCTGGTTGCATTTGAATAATAGATTGCTGATGAGAACAGTGGTGGTTTTCCAAATGTGAAGAAAAATGGGAATCGTAGGGTAGATTTAGATAAGAAGCATGAAATGCGAGCTCCGGGTTTGGTTGCTCGGCTAATGGGTCTTGAATCCATGCCAGCTGTGCATCGAGATAAGCCTAAGAAACCTTCATTCTCTGGTAATTTTGATAATGGGGATGGGAAGTTTGTGGGTAGTCATAGTGGATTTGATAAGGACGAGTTGAATTTGGAGAAAGGAGGCACAAAGCAGGAATCAAGGCCTCAGAAGCTGCAAAAGACTGGCCCGCTTGACAGACGAGCAGTGAGTAGGTTTGGAGCTGAAGCATTCCACATTAAGAGTGTTTTGTCACGGTCAAGAAAGCACCATCATAATCACCCTAAGTTTGTTTCTCCCGTGAAGAGTCCAAGGATTTCCTCCGGGAAGAATGTGTCTCGCAGCTCTCGGTTAATTGGCGCTGCTACTAGGATTTTGGAACCCGGGTTGCAAGCTACAAGCAGAGCTAAATCCGCTCTTACTTATTCGAGTTCTAGGCATTATTGTCCGAAGGATGAGATTGTGATGGAGGAGACCGGGTGTATATCAACGGATATGCTGAAAGAATCCTGTTATAATGTGTGTTCATCGAAGCCTTTGATGGGGCAGACTTCTTGTAGAAATTGTGGTAATTTGGTAAACTTCAGACCAGATACTGAGGAACAACCATCTGCTCTTTTTGCTTCAAATTTTGTCGATGCCTCTTCTCAGGATTCAGAATGGAGTAAATCAAGGTCACCAGGGTCCTCGCATGAGCAAGAAAGAGATGCACTTTTTCAGAGAAGTAACGACCAGGAGGCTTCTCTTGTTGCTCAAGAAAAGGACAATATACGAATCCATAATGAACCAATTGCAGAAGGTCATGGACAATCGCATTTGTCGAGCCAAACACGCAAGCCTCAAAAGGATGAATCATCTTCCATTGCTTTCAAGCACAGAACGCAACCTCAGGACCATATTTTGTCAGGCGGGGATAGAATCCCACCTAGGTCTAAACTAAATAATCTGCAGAGCCGAAGAGTCTCAACATCTGGAAATGCCGCTGGTGGGAACAAAGATTTTGTTGCTTTGAACCGAAGTCTAAGCGGTCGAATCAGGCCGAGGGTGTCTAACAAGGTGGACAGTTCTAAGTTTGACACGGAGAGGAAGGCTTGTAATGGACGAGATGACTCCTTACCACAGTTAAGGACTTCAGTACGAAAAAGGAGGACGATAAATTTGAGTGGGCAAGCTGAAAGTACAGGTTTGGCCAATTCGACATTTGCAAAACAAAGAAATGTTCGGTCTGATACTTTGACTGGAAAAGGCATGGGGAATGCTCACTCCATGAACGGAAATTGTGTCAAAAGTAGATTAGCCAGCCAGGGAGATGGAAAAAGAGCAGATGGAAATAAGGAAACTGATGTTATTTCTTTTACATTTAATTCTCCTATAAGGCACAAGACTGGAATTCCCACCCAAATTGAGGAAAGTAGGAGGGATGAAGATGGAAAGATGTCTTTTCAAAGGCCATTACCATTGCGAAGAGATGCTTTAGGGGCCCTTCTGGAACAAAAGTTGAAGGAACTGACTTGTCAAGAAGATGATGAGTTGACAGTGGGTACTCCAGCCAAGCGACCCACTGCTATGATTCTCCAAGAGTTAATATCTGCTCTGACTGCAGAGCAGCATTTCTCTCAGGATGGTAATATGTTCAACAAGGAAATAGCTTTCAAGGTAAGTTGTCTTTTCTTCTGTCATGCTACCATCTTTCCTGACTTTAGCTTCTGCAGTTCAACTTGTGTCACTTTTACCCAGCCATTCTTTTCTGATTTAGCTATTCTATCCTCCTGCCCAAGAAAAAAAAAAAAAAGACTCACTGTTATTTTAGCTGGAATTCTTGCTTTCATATTTGGCTTTTAGGTCAATGTATGTGGAGATATCATGAGAACACTTCTTTCCTATCTTGTATGCCTATGCCAAAATTTTCTTTGTTGAAAACTCTCCTGTCTGAAACATTTGGTAAGAATGAATGCATCTGGGATATAATTGGTAATACTACTGAAGAGTACTTGATGATTATGGCAGAAAACATATGAGTATTTTGTGATTGTACTGACAGATTTCACTATCCTAATATGACTTTTAAAAATAATAGGTTATATACAAAAAGGCGGTCCTTTCTGAATGTGACAGCATTACTTCGCTAATTATAGTGGTTTATATTGATTGCCATAAGATAAATGATATTCCACTCAAACTGATCAAGTTGTTCTAACTTCCTTATTACAAGTGATGGATGAAGATTAGTCATCTTTGGTTGTATTGCATCTATATACGCTCCCTACATCATGCAATCTTTCATTATGTATAATCCATTTTGGTAGATTTCGTGTGAAATGTACCCTTGCATCTGATGAGGATCAGATATGTACTTTTTCAATCAAAAGAAGTGATAAAGATTTTACTTGCAGCCAATGAGAAAATTAGTAGTCATAATTCTAAAAATAATGTCTGCAAAATCAATATTTTGCATGGGGACACGTGGGTAGAGCAGTATCATTGTGGTTTGGGAGATTTAACATATCTGTTTTTGTATGATTGTTAATGTTTAGTGACTGGCTTTCTAATATGACTGCTATTATTGAATTTTGGTCTATTGTTGAGTGCGTTGCATTTATTCCTAACGAGTGTAGCTTCTGTTTTTGCTCTCTTCAGACTAAAGCAGAGATGGAAAGGTTTGCTGCAAGTGTGCGTGAAGGTCATCATCTTAGCCCTGGATCTGTTCTTGAAGCTTCGTTCTCGTCTAGTAGTCTGGATGAAAGCCCAGGTAAAAGGGCTTGAAATTACTGACTAAAACACTTTTTTCCAAAAAAATATGATTTTCAAGTTTCTGCCTGTTTTGAAGTGTTCTTATTTCTGTCTCCAATCCTTGCTTGCAGTTCCAGGACATAGGTTGTGCCCTGATTCCATGGATTACTGCTATGATCGGTTGCAACCGTTGGGACCCAATGCCGATCTTTTGGATTCTGCAACCTCATTGGATAAAGGGAGGAGTGTTGGTGAGGTGGTGATTGATTTTGTCAGAAATGTCTCTAAAATGTTAGACATTATCAATGCTACTGGGGCCGGATTGAGTGGAAGTAAGCTCACCCATGCAAAGGAGGTAATCTTGAATGCAGAACTGTTGTTTGGAACTGCAACATCACATTATGTAGATGGAATGAAGGGTTTTCTCGTGAGTCCTTGTCTCCTTGATGAACTGGAATCTTTTGCTCATGCTGCATGGACAAATTCCAAGGACTTCATTGGTTTAGAGGACAGCATAGATGGAAATCAGCTTAGGAGATTTCTTTTTGACTTTGTCGTAGAATGTTTAGAATCAAAATATGTTCGATACTGTGATGCTGGATTCAAGATGTGGTCAAGACTCCCATCATGCATGAGTACAAAGAGGTTGATTGTAGATGTTGCAGAGGAGGTTAGAAGGTGGAGAGATTTGGCTGGGATGGTTCCTGATGAGATAATAGATTGGGAGATGAGTTATTCATTGGGGAAATGGACAGATTTTGATATTGAAGCATTTGAGACTGGCGTTGAGATTGATGGGGAAATACTTCAAATTCTAGTAGAGGAAATTGTGATGGACCTTTTGGAGTGCAGGCTGTGAATTTCTTATATTCCTGCTATTTTTGAGTTCTTTTTCATTGGTAATGTGACTCACCACTCACCAGAACTTGATGGCTTATTTTGTACAAATTGATGGATGATGTTTATTGCAAGTGATGAAAAAAGCTGGATTATTCCACTCTGTTGTTTCTCAATTGTCACACTTTCTTGTCATCAACAATAAATAAATAGAATGGAGAAAACTAGTGCAATCAAAATCCTTCCAAACTTTTGAGTAAGAAAAAATAGAAAAGAATATCCATGTTCTTCTCAAATCTCCACTATTTTACAATCATATTCTCCTAGTTACCTCCAGAGAAGCAATAGGGTAAAAAAACAAAAAAAAATTTGAAAACAAATTCTTCTTCAACCTCTGGAGAAAGCAGTGGGACATTACTCTAAAAAGCTCGTGAAACAAATCCAATTTCAATCAAAAGACAAGTACCATGGACCATGGTTAACAAATTCTGTATAAAACCCAGCTCCACCGCCGCCGCCGCCATGACATTCAAAACTGTCTGTACCCCAAAACAGTCTTTGCCGCCCCTCTGCTGCTCCTCCCTCTCCTGTTTTCACCATTAATCGCGTTCGCTGTGGCCGAAGAGAGCCCCTTCAATTCCTCAACGCTTGCATAGCTCTTCCTCGCCATCAATCCACCCCTCTTCTCCCCTGCATTTGCCGACTTGCTCCCTCTCGCATTCGACAGAACTCCGTTAACTCTCGACCAGTTCTTTGACGGCGGCGTCATCTCGAGCAGCGAAGGAAGCGTCGTCACTGGCTTCCGGTTCTCTTTCCGCAATGCCGCCGAGAAATCCGGCACCGACTGCGCAAGAACGGAGGAGGACCCTTTAGGCCTAGAGACCAAATTCGTTTGAAATTTGACCTGTTTCTTCGGAGGGGTCATTTTTGGTTCATACTCTTCCGGTTCTTGTTGCCTTGCTTGCTTCCCTCTCAGCTTTGATTCCCTCAGTTCTGCGTATGCTCTGTATCTGGGGCCTCTCTCCATGATAAAGCTCTCTGTGATGAGGCTGAGAGGAATGGGTTTGTTGGGGTTCGAATTCTGAGAGAGGATTAGAGATACGGGGTCGAGGGCTTGGAAGAGAGATTGGAGCGTGGGATTTGGCTGCTGGGTTTGTCGCAGAGGGCCGTTTGTCTCTGCCATTGTTGATGGATTTGAGACTTGGGTATTTTGCTTGCTCTGTTTCGGTTTGGGACAGAGCATTGATCGATTGATAATAGCTTCTGCAGTTTCTTCTTGGGGTTTTTGTAGTTTGTGCAATTAAAAATTTGATTTTGCAACGGTCTAATAGACTCAGAAGAGAGAGAGAGAGAGTGCTTCGCTTTCCCTCTTTTTACCCTATCGATTGGTTTCAACGTTCCAATTGAGGTGGGGTCCATTTTTGAAATTAAAAAAAGTTTCGAATCACTTCGGATTCCTTACCAACCGTCTGATTTAGTTGGACTTCCATGATGGATTTCTACGATCCATATAACTTTATAGGGATGGGATTCTTCTTGCTCTGGGCAGGGCCTTGTAGAGTATCTTTGGAAAGCTTCCCTGAGCATTGACGACACCAAATCTCTTTTTTGAAACTGACTTTTTTTTGTTGTTGTGATTTTGACAAAAAGTTGCAAACAGGTCGGCCATTTGAAGCCTTTCCATATGGCCACAAATTAGGCTCCACGTTGCCATATGGTATAAGACAATGGCAACGATGAAATCCATGTATTAACCGATTCGTGTGAAGGGAGTACTTTGTAAGGATCTAAGGCTTTGCCCGGCATGAGTGTCCCTAACTTGGAGGGATAGCCATCTTAAAAAAAAAAAAAAGGCTAAATTGACGGTTCTAACCAATCTTTCAATGTAAGATTGAAAAAAATATAAAAAAATCAAAGAACCAAATAAAGTCACTTTGGTTGTAGTAATTATATTAGATTTGGTTAATTATATTAATATGAACAATAATATTCTCTTTTTGACATCTTAATTTTCTGATTATTAGCTGACACAGATTAGAGACTGAAACAAAAGCCAGTCTCTTTCTTAAACATCAGATTTTGTCTTTTATTTCAAAATTCATAAACTAAAAGGTCAAATAAACAGTTAAAACTCTACTGACATTTAAAAATAGTAGTAGTTAAATGGTAGATAAGAGGGGTATCTAGAATAGATTGCAGGGCTTGATTCCTTGACAAACTGTTGGAGCACATGAAGCTTCCACAAATAACACAATATTAGTGCAAGGAAGATTACAAGAACTTTCATCTCCTGGTTCAAACATGAGAAGCTCCCAACAGAACAAGCACACAATGATAAAATCTCATAGATGCCATGTACCTTCTTCAATCCCCATTCATCAGTTAGAATCACACTTTGTGATACTTGTATTTCTGCCCCAAATTAAAGGTATTGATTCTCTGGTTAAACCCATGGAGCATCAGGCTCCTGACAGCCTCAACCCCTTGTTCTAGTCCTGCATCAATCTGTCCAGATAGCTACTACCAGTTAAATTGTTTGCCAGTACCCAGGACAAAATTCTAACACAAATGAAAATGCAGAGGCACAAAACTGAGAGATGCACACACTTGATCAAGCAATTTTATAGAGATTGATGCAGTTATTAGAAGCAACCATCTTCACAGACAGATGCGCCATAGTAATATGAATTCATGAGAGGAATGCCTTACCCTCCACTCCGTTCTTATATGAGAGGAAACTACCATTTGATCTCGAGCATATTTCTAAATTTTAAAATTATAATCACATAATTTATAAAGGAATCTCGAAACAATTACAAATAAAAGACCCAACTAACAAGATTTTAACATCATTAAGGATATTGCTTGGGTAATGCACCAATAGGAAACTATATGTTACAAAACATTGTTATTGTATCTGAACTTTTCTGAGTAGGACATGCAATAACACTAGGCGGTACGATTTTTGAAAATCATATACCTGTTGTCGCTCTACTGAACTAAACTTCTGGAGAAGAAATGCTTTCAAATCCATGGTTCCAGGGGGATTTCCAATGCCTGCAAACATAAATTTTTTTAATTTTACACTGAAGGCATGTATAGCTCTTCAAATTAAGGAAATACTATTAACATGTGCAAGTGATAATACTTATGGAACCAACCTATGCACAACCGAGGAAATCCACGGCAACCATCCAAATGGCCCATTACACTCCTCACCCTGTAACAAGAGATAGAATGAAGATACTACGAGGCCATTGATTAAAGTACGTGAAAATCGATGTAAATTAACACAATATCTTATCCCAAATCACGAAAGAATGGCAAAACCGGATAGACATATCGACTTTTTAATAACTGAGATAAAAATTAATTTAACTTTTTGAGTTGAATTACATAGATCTACTAGATGTATATGTTTGGAAGCTGTCAATACCATTGCTCTAACATCCATATAATAAACATATGCAACCAAAACAAGACAGAAAACACAGGAAAATCTAATGATCCTAGTTCTTCTCCTTTTTTTCTCCTTTTATAACAATGATCTAATTATTAGTTGAATTGGAAGTATAATATTACCTTTCCATTGAAGGTCATCAGTTTTTTAATGTCGAGCAAGAAACATCAGGGTTTTTGATTTTATAAGGACTTAGTAATCTACAGAAGATCAAACAATTACTCGGGAAATGAGGTGAGAGTCGAGGGTTTCAGATTTATCAAGAAAAATATTAATAAAAAAATAAAAAAAATAAAAAGTAAAAAAGATAGGGGAGGGTTTCATATTGCAGAAAGTGGAAAGAGATCACTTGGGTCATCTAGGCACATACATAGCACTTCATTTAACATACCTAGCAAAACTATCAATTTTTAAAACAGTAAGTAACATGTTGTTGGTAGAATAGCCACCTCTTCTAGTAGGCTGCCACTTACAATTTACCTTCCCATATTATAAAAAAACATTATAATTCTATTACAAGTGATATCCAAACAAACATACCCATTGTGATGGCCATGTCCTCCTTTTGGTTGAAGCCTCAGAACACCATTTGGTAAGCTCATATCATCATAAACCTACAGGGGCAAGTCAGGATAACATATAATGTGATAGTGATTCGGATTAATTGTCATGTAAAGTCATTTATTAACTTGGTTACACTGCATGAAGGTAGTAGAATGCATACCAATAAAATATGACGCAATGGTACTTGATAATGTGCAGCAAGTGGTCCAACCTTAACAATAATGAAAAGAAAATAGAAGGTCAGGGATATATATGAATATCATAAGGTTCCTAGGACCAAAACAAGTGCCATCCGCTTATTTTACCAATGACAAGGAAAGAAATTTGGTAAACCTTGGAGGGGAGTTTAATAAGAAATGTACCCAAATGCCTTTAAATCTAGGGCATAGGCTTGGCTAAACCTTGGAAATCTTAATGCCATAATGCCTTTCAAATCCTCCTAGCCATTATCCTACTGCAATAATTCTTGCTAAGAAGAAAGCCCATGTTGTGGCAATTCCGCCCAAAAGGCAATGAGTTACTCCTACAATACGTCCTTGGATAATGCTCAAGGCTTTGGGCTGAGTAGAGGAGAAACTTTTTATTTATTTTGAGGCCAAACCGTGTGCAAGGCACTTTTTAACTTACATCATTTCCATTTGATTTGGTTAATTTAATGTCCATCCGCCTAATGGTGCACCTTACAAATCAAGTATATACAACATACGACCTTTTTTAGCCCTAAAAGAAAAGTTCCATAAATAGGTTGTGAACAAACATTTAGACATATTAGGACACTTATGCAAATAAGAAACCACAATAAAAATTGAAATATAAGATAAGAACAAACCGCCTCCCCACTGTAATTCATGTATGCTTGAGGCTTAGCCAATAAAATTGGTACTTCACCAATGGAACCTGTACTGATCACGCAAAGAAATCGGAATAAACATCACAACCACAATGAAAATGAAAACGTGAGTAGAAAACAAAAATGACCAAAGCAAATAAGCGGCTGAAGTCACACCTATTCCAATTAATGCCTTTGACTGTATTGTATTCATCACAATGCCCTCTGCTCGAGAAATGCTATCAATCATTTCAAAACCAACCTGATAGAGAGAATCCCAATTACTAAGATGGAAGAAAGCAAAAAAGGCTCACAATTGAAGCAAGCTTACATAAGTACTGCATTACATTGTGCCTTGTACCATGGTACTTATTTCCGGGGTTACCCAACCCAACAATCAACCAAGGAGTATACTCCATTTTAGCACCATTGTTATTTTCCAGCAGCGACGCACGTATACAAAGCCTCGTTGGAACCGAATGCCTTCGAAGAAACTGAGTGAAATTGGGGCTTCTTGGATAGGATATGCAAAAGTTTGGTGCCGATACCGCAAACAACATTGACCTATAAACGAAAAACTACAACATTATCAACATGGTTGGTATCCATGCTTTGAATAATAAAGCTCTAAAAATTCATTTGGAACTTGGAAGCTATGAAAATAAAATCTTTCGTTGTTTCCATTTCTTTTTTCCTTGTGTAGGTTTCTGGATTAAAGAAAGCAAAATCTGGGTTTGGTGTTTTTTTGTGATATTTATATCTTAAAGTTGAGGAACTTATATATTTTTAGGTGAGTATTGAAGGATTTAACTCAGGCTATGCCAAATTGTTATATCCAGCCAACTGCAGTAACTCTAATAAGTTTTCTTGTGCAAATCTATTCCAACATTTTCTCGGCAACCAAATGAAGCCAAAAGAGAAACAAACATATAAACACATAACTGAAAATTAGCAACCAAACCCAGTGGCAATTCTAGTCAGTTCGAATCACCGAGTGAAAATCACAGCAAAAACAAGCTAAAGATATTGAAATACTTCCAGTATTCGAAAATTAAAGCGAAATATGAACCCAAAAAAAAAAAAAAAAAAAACTTCAAATGAAAAAAGGAGTTAAAGCAAGCGAACCTGTTCGTAATATTAGAGAAGTGAGAAAGTTGTAGAGACAGAAGCAGAGGAAAAGAGCTTAGTTTAGTTTGAGGCTCTGGAAGTTGTTTCACTCTCGTTTCAGCACTGTGTTGGGGCTTCGACAGTGGATTAGACGACGTCACAAAGCAGATTTTTTTTTTTTTTTTCATCTGGGCTTGATAACAGTGTCTGTGTTGGTCCATCTGTGTGAGTAATGCGTTGGGCCTGTGCATTTTACAGTAGCACGCCCAGCCCATTACCGTTTGTTCGTTGCACTTACGGGCCTACGACTTGTTTAGAATTACGTTTGAAATGCTTAAAAGTGCTTTTAAAACTCAAAAAATGTATTTGAAGAAAAAAGCATTCGTTTTGTAAAAAAATTAAAAGCGTTTTTAAGGATCCAAAAAGCTTAAAAATGACCAAAACGCACTTTTGGCAAAAGCTTAAAAATGAAGCTTTTGCCTAAAAGCACTTATTAACTTAAAGCTCTATTTTTCAAACACAATTCTGCCAAATTTTTATGCAAAATGGCTCTCAAAACTCATTTTATCTAGTTTAGTTATTGACTTTTTAAAGGCCGCCTACATCCAATTAACTATATTTTTATCTATATCATTTAAATATTATTTTTTTAATTTTTTTATAAGGATTGTATTTTTCCTAAATATCCTATTTTTCAACTTTTGGGAAAAAAAAAAAAAAGATGTGGAGAGAGAAATAGTAAGAGAAAACATGTGAGAAAAATAACAAAAAAATAAAATGGCTCTCAAGAAAAGTGCAGCTACATGTAGCATTTTTTTTTTTTTTTGCTAATCCAATGTGGAAAGTTTTTTACATATCTGATTAGTCATTTTAGATAAAAGTATCATTTGACTCCTCCATTGTGAGTGCTCTAATCTAATACATTTCCTTATCTTTCTTTTCCTGTACCATATAATGAAAGGTAAAGAGAGGAGAAGAAAATATTTTATGTTAAAATAATGGATAGAGAAGCTATATGGAAGCTCTTTAGCTTCTCAATAAATTGGGTAGCACTAGCATACCCAATGTTTAAGAACTTATAGGGAAGCTACTGCAAAAATGATTTTTTGTTATATATATATTTTTTTATAAAAAAATTTCATGTATTTAGGGAAGGCATACAACTATTGAGTAAGTATTGTGAATGCTCTAAACTATTGGGTAGTTACAGTTCTAACAAATGCACCTAATGCTTTATTATAACTTGGGATGTGCAAGATAATACGGTTGTTAACCGCTAACCACTAATAACCATAATATCTCCTAAACCAATTGTGATTACTGATTATAGGGATTCACGAGGAAAGACCAGTAATTGATTTTTTCATATATATAATTGGAACGGAAATCCATTTGATTTGACAAACCTCATAATTTCTTTCTATGAGCAAAAATAAATGAACTAATTAATCTATTTAGATATGCTATTCTTTCGTCTTACATGTGAGTCATACATATTCAATAAATAAATTTGAAAAAGAAATATGAATGAAACAAGATGGAAATGAAAAAATAATTACATTTCCCATCCAAATGGAAGGATAGTCAAAGTTACACCTAAAGCTCCAAAGAACAAGTCCACAATGCAAATGGAAAAATTTGCCCAACCCCCATAAATTGTGTGACAGCATAAATTAGCCGGTTGGAACCCAAGAGAAATGTCAAAACTTAGAATTGGCTTCCACATACAACCTCCTTTGCTTTCACACTCAGCTTAATTCTTAAACAGAACCATACTTCCCAATCATCAACGATTTCTTTTCTGTTCTTTTTAAGATCAAAGAAACACAAGTAGCTCTCTATGAGAAAAAAGAGGCTAACAATGAAAGTAAGTTTCAGAGAACAAAAATGAACTGTTTTTTTGCGCAGAATGTACATGAAATTGCTTCACTCATTAAAGTTAGAAAATTGGAAATTTACATTCACCAAGCTCCCAAGTCCACATATTTCCCATGGGCCCAAATCTTGGCTCATGAGTTAGGTCCAAGACCGAGTTGCAAATCCAGACCCAAGCCTTTGTCGAAGTGAGACCCTCCGGCACCGTCTCTGGCAAACCCACTCATCCCCGGGATAACTCCGGCATGGTGTCCATCCCCATTAGACAAAACTGCTATCATTGACTCCCCAAATGATCCCCCGGCATACACACCCCTTCCCGGCGGCACCGAGGCCGACGCAGAATGATGATGATACACGGTGCCATTTGGCAGGGCGAAAGGAGTGGCAGTTCCTGCATGAGACATGACAAACCATGAAGGGGCCTGAGGCGGCGCAGCCCCCGGAGCAAGGAGGTGATGCGGTGGCGCGAACGCTGATATCATTGGGTTTCGCCGCATGTGGGAAGCAGCTACCAGCTGGTTTCGACTGGCTTGCATTTGTGCGCGCTTTAGTAGCTGCCGTTCTTTCTTGTGGGCGTTTTGATGCCCACCCAATGCTTGTGAATTTGCGAACTCGCGGCAACAGTATTGGCACTCGTATTTTCGGCCTTCAACGGATTGGAAAGTTTCGGATTCCTGAGACCCAGATGGGGATTTGCTTGAATCTGAGTCGTTTTCTTCTGAAACGTTCTGGATGTTGAAGCCAAAGAGCTTTAGAGGTGTGGTGGTGATGGTACTCTGTTTTCTAGAATAATCAATCTCAGCCATGACAGAGAGAGAGAAAGAGAGAGAGAAGATTAGTTCAAGAGATCAGACAGATCAGAGGGATCCAAGTGGGTGATCTCAATCCTAATGAGTAGTGGCTGCATGTGGAGCTAGCTAGTTATATAGGGTAAAAAAGTTTGGACACTATTGGAGAGAGACTAATCATTTGAGGGATACCTGGAAGATGAGGAACAAGAAAAATGAGTGTTTAGTTGCGAAAATCCCAAGGAGAAGAAAGCACCTAATATCAGGAAGAACCCAGGACAAGAAAACCAAGTGGGGTTTCAGATTATATATACTTTATATATATATATATATATATATATATATATATATATATATAGTAGCACTCTATTTCTGACAGATGGCGAAACCCTTAAATTATGGGTGTTGCTTTGAATACATGTTCCACTATAATCTCTTAAGTTACAGAGACATACTAAAATTGAGGGTCTTTTTCTAATGCCAATTGTTGACTGAATTGGTTGGCAAACCCTTAACCCTTAAGTATATCAGTTTCTGTTGCAGGCTTAAAAATAAATAATTATAACTTTTAATTTCATTTTGTAGTTGGTTAGCAAATTAGGATTAGCTATAGCATGAATCGATGGTATTGAAATTCTACCAAACTTCATTGTTTTTGTTGAACGTGAACTTTAGAGAAAATCCAATATGAATCGATGGTAATAAGACTCTATCGAAACTTCATTGTTTTTGTTAGAAAAAAATCTTTTTTTGGTGTGTCATTTTCCTTGGGTCGTATAGTACTAAATCATAGTATACCTTCAAAAGGATTAGGTATACCCATGACACGTAGGTATGGTGCACATTACATGCTATATAGCTAGATACGTTTCAAATCGAACACCCATCTGTCTCCGAGACCCACATGTCATAATCATCATGTGTGCTGCCCATCCGACATTCGATCACATCCCCGGCGAGGGTGGGCAGTTCAGAAAAAATGAACCAAACATTTGTTTAATTCCACGGAGAAATAAACTTGTTTTCATTAGAGCTTTTTGTCAAACTGCGCAAGAGAGGAAGAGTGTGTGATATCGATTGCTTTGAAGTGATCAGGTGGTCCGTGGGTCCACTGTGACGCACCATGCTGGCTAGATTATCTTAAAAGCATGTTTGCGTGATTGACGTTGAGGTCTTGCTTTGTTTATTAGGTGAAAATCTCTTCGAATCTTACTAACTACCATCATTTGGGTTCAAAGTCTTTCCCTTAAACAAGCTTCACATGCCTACTCACACGCTATGCCTATGAATCCTCTCTGATTGGCTTGCATAAACGTTCTCCTGCGCGTGGGCGATATATAATTAACACAATAATATGACAAAAGAGATTAATTAACATGCATGCATGAGCACCTCCTTTCATTTGAATTAAAGTCATCACTACTCCTCTGACTGTCTCATCCATGCCTATTTTTTTCCCCTTAAGATTCAAACTTAGACTATGATCTATATATCTCCCTAGAATTAAGGGCGACTATTTTTGTTCATGTTAAGTTTAGATTGTTTTGAGACATGAATATAGAATTATATAAGTCAATTATACCTTAATCCGGTCATTTAATTAAATTGGTAACTCATTAATTATGTGTTTAGGTTCGTGAGTAACTTATTAACACCGGAGACGGGAGGGGATGCTTAGCTTAAAGCGATTGACAATGATGGTAAAATGAAAAGTTTGGGTGTTTTGTTGTGAGTCCTACTAGGATGTGGGCAGACAAGCACTTTGGTTTGAACAGGTCACGGGTTTTGGTGGAGTTTGCAACTTGCAATATTATCAAAGTAGACAAGGATTGAGACTCAATCAGTCTTGAGTGAAACATGTCTTGAATTTTTTGGGCGTCTATCTGCTTGTATTGAATTTGTCCTAACTTCAAAGAACCTCAAACCACTATGTTAATAGGTTGTAGGACCCAGTTCCAATCAGTTGTTGGACAAATACAGTGAAGGACAAATGCAAGTAGAACATTAGGTGGAGGGCAATAGATTTTTAAAGAAAATGATGCACATGGAGGTATCCCTCTATGCATGAAAACACATGTGAGTGGAATGAGCCCACAATCTCTCTCTCTCTCTCTCTCTCTCTCTCTCTCTCTCTCTCTCTCTCTCTCTCTCTCTCTCTCTCTCTCTCTCTCTCTGTGTTTGATCATCAACAACTATTTCTTGACAATGAGGTCCTTTTTAATTATGCATGTTCCCCACCTTACAATAATAATAAAAAGAAAACCTAAGAGTCATTCTTCAAGCTTTTCCATGTAGATGATTGAACCTCCGTTTGGAGATTGCCCAAATCTCCAAAACATGGCCCACTAGGTTGAGCTTTCTCAGGAAAATCTAAGGGTTGGAAGTGGAACAACATGAAAAATTCATGTATATATATATATATATATATAGTCAAGCATCAATTATATATACATATATAACCCAAGATTATGTTGAACATGGTATATTAATGTGAAAAATTAATGAAAAACTTGAGCTTGGAGTTTGTGGGTGAGATCAATTCATAGTCTTCGATGATAAACAAGTTGTGGGTAATCCTTCAATTAATTGGTGAGGTTGGCTGGACTAGCTTGTAGCTAATTAAAATCTTCCTCTCTCTAGTTTACCTAATTGAGCATATGTTAATTATAATTAATCAAGCACTTCTGTTTTGTGGCCTACCTTCTCCAATAGCCTAGACAACTCCTTGATATTGTTCCCCACACAAAATTTGGTTTGATATATAGCTTTCGAACCCTTTTTTTCTTTTTCTTTTTCCATTTAACAGTCACCTACAGTTTTGCTTTCTATCTTTATATGGTACCTAAAATATTTCAATCAAGCAAAAAGTTATGATCATCATTTTTGCTGAGAATTTATGATCTTGATTGGTCAACATGCGGCTTGAATATATATTGTATAATTAATCTAGACTGACTAAATTCTCAAAGAGAAAAGAACATGCTATGTATATATATATGTTGACAGAAGCAGAAATTTCATAATTAATATATTATTATAATGGCAGAAAATTAACCTAGATTACATATACATTCTAGAATGTCTGGCTTTAGAAGCATAAACCCATAAAAATGCCCGTGAAGTAGGTCCAGGCAAGTTGGATAAAAGTCAGCAAATTATTGAACAACAAAGCTAATAGGTTGGGAACAAAGTGGGGGAGGGGGGACTTGGACGGCTTGAATACGCACGCAAAAGACGTATTTGCAATCAATGGAAATGAGAATATTTTTGTTTGACACAATGAAAATCCATTCATTTCTAAACTTCATGATGTGTGGACTGGATTTGTCGGGTTCAAAGAATGTTCACTTTTTATTTCATTTGTTTGTCTAAATTAACTTTAGAAAAAGGGTACATATATATACATAACATGCATGCATATTAAGTCCAGCAAGGAATCTTAGATGAACTGTCTTTGAAATTTGGTCTTGACCATATATATGGATACAAGGTGTTTCTAGTCAGGACTTGGTGTGCTACTATTGGAAACTTAAGGAAGAGGTCATTTAATTACAAATTTTATGATATTTTTTAGTGTATATTTTCTCAAATTTTTTTAACCATTATTTTGAAATAATTAAGTAGTTCAGATTTTGTCATATCGACTATTAGAATATTATAAATTAAATAATTAAATTAGCTATTTTTTTATGAGTTTAAGTTTTTAAAATAAGTGGTGATTTAATATGGCACTAGAGCCAGAGGTTTGAGTTCGATACTTTGCATGTTGAGCCTCACTAATTAAAAGAAAATTTGAGCCCACAGATGAGAAAGTGTGCTACAAATAAACTCACTTGAAATCCAAGCTAAACTAGGGTTAAGAGAATAGATATAAAAGGGGAAAAGCATAAGATGAAAATTACGAAAAATGGGTCTGGAGAAACACTTAGTGAAATCTATATGTGACTTTTCAATGAGTGGGTAGGTACCGATCGAATGGTGTGTGCCACGTAGGAATTCAGCAAAACCCTACTATTTTTATTTTTTTTGACATGTCCACACAAAGGGAGGGGGATGGGGGATTCGAACTAGTAACATTCGCTTCATGAGGCGTGATTCACAGCCAATTGAACTACCCCTTGAAGACAAAACCCTACCATTTAGTCGATAGCCAATAGCATTTGAATGGTATGGTTCAAAGCCACATAGGATACATTGAAGAAAGAAGAAAAAAAAAAATAGATGCCAATGATTGAATGACATGAGCACCGATCTATTGGTGATAGGCTGCATGTGATTTAGATAAGTCCAAAAAGTTGCAAAAGGAGGAAGGGTGTTATAAAAGCATATTTTTGAAGCCCTAGGGAAGAGAGAAAGAGAGTTAAAGGAGAAGGAAATGAGGGTTTTTCCTTGAAGCTTGTTTGGAGTTCAAGGCACCAAGAAGGTAACGTCTCGTCCTTAGCTTTTATTATTTCGTTTCTAAGATGTTGCCATTACTAGTTTTATAACACGCAAGTTTGTGTGTTGAAAAGGGCATGTGAATGAAAAAGTTAAGACTTTTTGTTGAAAACCCTAACTTTATGTTAGCTACCATTCTAAGCAAACTAGATGGGACCAAAGTTGAGCCACATAGAGCTTTTGGTGAATGAAAATTGGTAGGGATAAAAACTTGGAAGCTTTATGCTTTGGTTGTAAAAAGACTTCGCCTTTAAGCATTAAATTGTATTAAACATGAAAAATGGAGAGTCTTTTAGAGTCTTAGAGATTCTATAGGCCAGTGTATCAATCTAGCATTGTTCGATACTAATTGGTCGATGGTCGAGTACCGTTCTGATGGTGTTGACTAACCGAATGGTGTTTGAGTACTGATATACATATATATGCCTATTGACCAAGCAACATATAGGTATCATTCTATTGATGTCATGCAGAATGTATAAATACTCTAGTTTTAGGCTACACTCTTAAAAACCCAACTAATGATAGAGTTAGGGTATCTCATAGACGAAGAACAAGAGCTTTCAAAGGAGATTTTGCGGAGGATTTTTACAATCAAGATGATTAAAATCGTGTGAAACCGTAAACAATGATTTTGAGCATGCGACATGCCTTTTTTGATATAAAATATTTATCTTTGAACCGTCATAAAATGGTTTGAGATTTAATGTTGGGAACTCTGAGTTTCTAATTAAGGTTAATAATTTTGCAAAATGACTTACACTGTAACTCTCAATATTATTTTTACATGCTTGGAAAATGAAATGATAATGTGCTTTCTCTTTGTTTCATGATACAGTTTCTTCGAAATTGCAAGGCCTGCTCATAGACAGAGCATGCAGAGATGGGGGCCCAAAATGTTCTGCTTGATCCTCCATCATGAAAGGCCCAATCTACGGTCCAAGAAGAACGATTGACGGATTTTTTTTATCCAACCTCCTCTTTAATCGAGTCTCTGATTTTTTTTAATTTTTTTTTTCCAATACGAAGGAACGAAACAGGTTACAGGAGGGTCCAATCCCTTGTTCGATGCAAACCATGTGGCACATGGGCAGGATCTGGATCCGGTATGACTGGATCGATCCTCTCACTTTGAAATAATTTAGTGGGCCCTTAAGAGAAAATAACATACACACAAAAAAAAAAAAAAAGCAATTTGTCACATTATTCTTTTTTTTTTCTTTTTCTTTTTAAAATAAAAATATTGTTAGGGATAAAATATGCCTACCTATTTATGTTTATTTACCATTTTGTCATTGCTCATTCATATGGTGTCATTAGTCACCATATGTCTATAAAAAGATAAAGGTTTCCATTTTTTCAAGACTCTCTTCTACGTTTCACTCTTTTGAGAAGACTCTTATTTCTGAGTAGAGATTTTCGGCAGTCTGGGGTCATCTCAGCGTCTGCCAAAGTCTGACGTGGTCAAAATTTTTTTTTTTAAATAATGTCAGATATTTTGCTCGTTTTCTTTTTCTTTTCTTTTTTTTTTTAAAAATAAAAAAATAAAGAAGAGAGATATTAAAGGGAAATTCAAATTTGAGGTATTAGCATCAAATTTGAAGTATTAGCACTAAATTTAGGATGATCGAATCCCTTTTTGGTGATACAATTCCTAAAGGATTAACCTTCTACCCCTAAATTTTTGTTTTGAATCCAAAAATAAGTTTTGAAGCATTAAAAATTAAATATGTACTCATATAAATTTAACTAACAAAAAAAAATGACAAAATTTTGTTTTAATATTATTTTTTTAATATATGTCCGACGCTCCGCATAGCAGGACTCCTTATTTCTCCTAGGGGTGTCAATGCCGGCGGTTTCTAACTGCCCACTAACCGCCTTTTTATATAATATATTTTTATAATTATAATTATAATAATATTTATATATATAACATAATCATTTGATCATTAAATCACAATTTGAGTATTAATATATTATCATTATAACTTATATAATTATATCACATGATCAATTGATCATTAAATCATTTAATTACATAATAACAAATTATATATATATATATAATATGACATAACTTATAAGTATACCAATTTATACTAATACAACAATTAAATATCTAGAGACTTAGTTCCAATATATGTTATAAACTTATAAGTCTATATATGTTATAAATTATAATTATACATATATACATATAAATAATATAAATGTATAAGATCAATATTTAATCATATGATTCAATTATAATTCAAATACTTTATTTAAGTTAATCATATTATTAATGTACAATGATAATGTGATTCGTATAATATCAAATTAAGTAGTTGGCATTAGATTCAATAATATGTTACATATAACCACAATTGAAATATTAATGTATTATCATTTTAATTTATATGATTATATAATAACAAATTATACATATATAATATGACATAAGTCATAAGTATACCAATTCATACTAATACAATACTTAAGTACCTAAAGACTTAGTTCAAATGCATGTTATAAACTTAGAAGTCTATATATGTTATAAATTATAATTATACATATATGCATATGAATAATATAAATGTATAATATCAATACTTAATCATATGATTCAATGATAATTCAAATACTTGATTCAAGTGAATCATATTATTAATGTACAATGATAATGTGATTCGTGTAATATCAAATTGAGTAATTGATATTGGATTAAACAATGTATTACTTATAAACACAATTGAAGTATTAATGTATTATCATTCTAATTTTAGTAATATTATCACTATAATTGATATTATTATATTACATGATGAATTGATCATTAAATCATGTGATTATATAATAACAAATAATACATATAATCATATATATCATATGTTTTATTTGAACTTCTTTTATATATTGTGTTGAACTTTTTTTATATGTTGTGTTCATTTTTATTTTTATTTTTATATGTTGTGTTTTTATTTTTTTTTTAAAAAGTTAACCAGTTATGATTAAGTACAAGTAAATGTAAATTTGAGGTCAAATATTTTTTACTTTTCAATATGGGCTCTTTTTATAGTAATTGGGCCTAAAAAGACACTAAAAATACAAAAAACAAATGAGGGTAAAAAATGATACAATAATAAAAAAGCCCACAAACACCCAAAAAAAAGCCCAAAAAGCCAAAAAAAAAAACCCAATTTTTAAAAAGCAGTTAGCGGGCGGTTACCTATTTCACTAACCGCTAACCGCGTTGCGGTTAGTGAAATCTACTAACCGCTAAGGCAGTTACGGCGCTAACCATATCCGTATTGACACCCCTAATTTCTCCATAGCCTCTCTCACTCATTTTCATATATTTCACTTTACATACGCAAATTATATGATAGTAGAGGCGTATTATCATTATATATTTTTATTCACACATAAGATGCTAACTTAGGCATCGGAGAGTCTTCGACCCCAACTGAAAACTCTCTGACCGTGTTCTTATTTGCAGGAACACCATAGACGTACAGGAATCCAACTCAAAGCTTGACTACGAAAAAATATCGCTGACAAACAGTAATGTGGACAAAAGGGTGAAGATAAATAGCACGCCGGCAAATTTTTTTTATTTATTTTTAATTAAAATATTAAAAAAAAATTTTGTTGCCTGGCGTGCTTAGCACGCGGCGTGCATTGAATCACGGCTCGTGGATAAAAAATTGCATCAACAAATATTAATAATAAATCAAATACAAAACACTTTTTAAAATAAAAAACAAAACAAAAAATTACTTTTAAATCACATCATATTATTATTGGAGCAGTGATTCAGAGCACGCCAGGCAGCAAAATTTTATTTTTAATATTTTAATAAAAAAAATTATTTTTTTTGCCCGCGTGCTATTTATCTTCGCCCATTATTTTTATATAATATAACAAAAACCCCAATAATGCATCAACAAACAGAAGAAACGCACAATACAAAGCCTCTAGCTGTGTGGCCCCACGTGCACCCGCAGCATCTGAAACGCAACCCCGAATCTAATCCGAATCCTACGTGTAAGTCGTACACTCGTACCCAAGAAGTAGTAACAGTAATTTTAATATTCAATTCCTTTTTTTTCTTTACCAATTTTCCATTACATAATTTTATCGAAAACAAAGAAAGAACGAACGAAAGGGAATTGAATTCTCCATCAAATTCGTCGTTGTAGGTCTCTCGCTCACGCTTTTACTCTCTCTTTCCGGACATTCCCAAGTCTCTCTTTCTCACTGTCCCACTGAAAACCCATAAAAACGAAGCAGAGCAACGGAAAACAGAGCAAGCTGGGAAAAGAGAATATAATTTTATCTTTCTGGGTTTGTTCTGTTTCTGTTACTGAAAATTCTTCCTTTTAATCTACTTTGGTTTCTCATAATTCTTTCTTTTGAAGTTAAAACAAATGAAGTAGATCCTCAAAATAAGAGCATTGTTGGCAATTCATTTTCAGAGTGAATGGTCTGATGCAGCACACAACCAACCTGGAATAAACGTATTTTACAGAAGATTGCTTTGCGAGTGTGATGCTCTAATTTTCCAGGTGTAACGCCAACATCTGGTGTGACATCAGTCCCTTTGTGAATTTTTTTTTTGATGAATACCCTTTGTGATTTTTCCTTGTTACGTTCCAGCTTGGTTGTGTGCTGCATCATGGTCTCCGTGATTTCGTTTTGATCTTGAATTTGGGCTTGATTTAGATTCTTATGCTCTGTTTTACACTCCCTTGAATGCCATTCTGTTCATATCTTCTTTCTGAGTTCAATTTGATTCTTAATTAGTACATTGCTTTGGTTGCTAAAAACTCTAGCTTTTAATGGGTTTTTACTCTGTTTTACTTTATGGGTAACAGGATTTCCAAATCAGGTAAAAAAGAATGCAGGCGACAACGTATGCAGTCAAAGGAGGCATTGGTTTTGGGGTTCAAAAATGCCCAACGCTTTTAAAGGGTTTTGGTGAATTTGGGAGACCAAGTTTGGGATTTCGAATGACAGATAGGACTGCTTGCTGCGGTCTACGCCTCGGTTCGATCGCTATGGAGGCCGAGCTCACCGGTGCGAGACTGGGTGCCACTTTCAGGTCCTCGGCCAAGCCCAGATCAGTGAAAGCTCAGGCTTCTGGTGTGTTCGTCACTGTCTCGACTGATTAGCTGTCTTTTCAATTTCAAGACTCTTTATAGTTTTGCCGGGTCGTAGTTTTATTCTCCGAATTTACCAAATTGGCACAATTTTGGTTCTTTAATACTGCTGCTTGCTTCCTTTTTCTTGATCTCACGTTTCTACGTAGTTGTTTGTGCGGTTAACAACGAGAGTCAAACCTCGTACAAAGTTAACCTCATACAAAACTTACCCCTGTTACGGCTGCACGGTGACAGTACTGACACTAAGGTTTCGATTTATTTGCATGAAAATGGAGACTTCAAAATGGCATTGAAGAGCCCCCTCCTGAGTCCATTGCTGCAGAGCCAATGGATTCGGTTGGATTTTCTTTTTGGGAATTGAAGAACCCCTTCTAAGTCCAATCTTAATAATGCTTCCATTATTAAGTTCGTCTCTTCGCTCAATGAACTATTTTTACCTGACAGCATGTCATATTCATTACCAAGGAAATCTTGTTGGAATGTGGATGATACTGCGTGGCCTTAATTTTTGTTATGGATATGAGGAACTAAAAATCAATCTTGATTTTGCAATCCTAAATAACAAATTCACTTATCCCTTGAACCTTGCTGGCTCCGTGGCATCATTATCCTCTGGATCCATCACATCCTGTGTGTGCTTTATAAACTTAGCTAATCCGTACTGGTTCTATACAAGGACAAAGACTCAGATCACAATATGCTCTACTGTAGTTGTGTCGTGATCAGTCTTGACCCTTTCTCTTTCTTTTGGTATTTTAACATTGCATTTATAGGGCGTGATTTTTGAAAAATGTCTATATATATCTTATTTGAGAAATGTCCCTCCAACATATCTAGAAGTTAAACATTTAGACATGGACCGTGATACCCTAGATTTTCAAGTAATGTCTATATTCTTACGAGTTCCCATATGAAATTGAGTTGCAGGTGATCTGGAGAATGTTGCTTCCACTGTGCCTCAGGGCAAATCTTCTGGAACAGTTTTGCCATATGTTGGTGTTGCTTGTTTGGGAGCTATTTTGTTTGGTTATCATCTCGGGTATGGCTTAGTTTATATCGCATATTGCATGCCCTATTAGAATATGTGTGAATTCCTACTTCCACGTCACTTTCCTACTATGTGGTCTATTGATATGTGCTGGATAAGGTGCTCATATGTTCTATGTAATTGAGCACAGAATATTTTTGGAAGTTCTGAGTTAATTTCGACATTGCTTTCTGTGCTGAAATGTCTCGTTATGTGACATATCCATGTTGTGCGGCTATAATGGTTTTCTACTCTTCTTTGATCGTGCAGGGTGGTAAATGGTGCTCTTGAGTACCTTTCCAAGGATCTTGGGATTGCTGAAAACACTGTATTACAAGGCAAGTGCAGTAATTTGCTTGATTAAAAATGTGCAGAAACTTGTAAGGAAACATGTTTTGTTCTTCTTCTTTTTTTTCCTGGTTGTCTTTGTTTTTCTTCCCCCTGTTTTCCATAAATTAGTATCTCTTTATGTACAAGAAAGCATATCTTTGGAAAATTTAATGAAATATCAAATGTTGTCTATATCACCTTAGCCATCCATTTCTATATAAGGTTAAGTACCTAATACCCCCCTAGGGTTTACAAACTTTATTTTTTCCTCCCTGTGGTTTCATTTTTATCACATGAGGTCCCTGTGGTTTTGATAAATGACCAAGTCAGTCCATCCGTTAGTTGACCATTAGGAATTCCACGTGAACCAATTAGATGCTGACACGTGACACCTACATAATTTTTTTAATATATATATATATATTTTTTTAAAAAAAAAAAGAAAAGGAAAAAAAATTGGAGGTGGCCCTATCTGGCCGGATGGGGGTGAGCCACCCCCAGCACCCACTGGGGGTGGTTTCGGCCGCCACCTGCCCAAGAGCCACCCCCTTGGAGCCAAGGGGGTGGCTCGGCCACCCCCATCCGGCTAGATGGCCACCCCCAATTTTTTTTTCCTTTTCCTTTTTTTTTTTTTTTTAAAAAAAAAATACATTTTTTTTTTAAAATTTTTTTTAAAAATTAAATAGGTGCCACGTGTCAGCATCTGACTAGTCCACATGGAATTCTTAACGGTCAACTAACGGATGGACTAACTTGGTCATTTATCAAAACCACAGGGACCTCCTGTGATAAAAATGAAACCACATGGGGGTAAAAATAAAGTTTGTAAACCCCAGAGGGTATTAGGTATTTAACCCTTCTATATATCAGAAGAAGAAAGTCATCTTTTCATGTTTTTGGAAGCTACGGTTGGATTATATATTGCTTCCTACATGCCTAGGTCATACTTATTTTGTTCTTTCTAAAGTTTCAGACTTTGTGAACTATGTTTATTTTCTTCTCATGATATTCCTGCTGATACTTTCAACAATGTAACATCTTGAGTAGGATGGGTTGTGAGCACGCTTCTCGCTGGTGCCACTGTTGGTTCATTTACTGGGGGAGCATTGGCTGACAAGTTCGGTAGAACAAGGACCTTTCAATTAGACGCCATACCACTGGCAATTGGAGCATTTCTTTGGTCCGTCATCTGCCATTGAAGACAAGGCTGTGGCTGTGATATTTGATACATCTACTGGATACTAATGCTTTGTCTTACATGTTTTCAGTGCCACTGCCCAGAGTGTACAGGTTATGATAATTGGCCGCTTACTTGCTGGCATTGGAATTGGTGTCACATCTGCGATTGTGCCACTTTACATATCTGAGGTAGTATCCTTGTATGCATTTTAGGCACTGTGACCATGTGTGTATTTATATTATATAAATTTTTAGTATGATTTTCCCAACACTCTTTTAAATTGCAGATCTCACCAACTGAAATTCGTGGTGCACTTGGATCGGTGAACCAACTATTTATATGTGTTGGGATTCTTGCAGCATTGGTGGTTGGATTACCTTTAGCTGGAAACCCTATATGGTATTCTTTTTATTGATTTTTTTTTCTTTGCCCTTATAAGTTGTTTACTTCCTGCTATTTATGGATAACCAGAAGAAAGCATATGACAATTTAGCTAAAATTGCTAAATAGTACTTAAGACATTATTAATAAATATCTCTAATAATATTTAAGGAGATTCTCTTGTTGAAGTAATCATTGAATTTTATTAAAAAAGATGGCCCTATCTCATTTAAAGTTGGTACACATTTTGGCTGCATATGAACAGATTAACGTTAGACCATGTGAGGTAGACTAATTCAACAAATGGCTTGGACCTTCAACATCTGTCTTGGATAACATATGGATGCAGAAATTGGCATGATTTTGCATGGTAAAGGTTATTTTTTCTCCTTCCAATGGAGATGTCAATAGCTGGTTGGTTGAGTAGTGGTTTTGTTTAGTTGGTCTAGCCATTACTTTAGGGCAAAATCAGTGTTGACTAGTAGAAGTTTTAACTTGCTTGGCAAGTTTACTGGGCTCAAATTTTGTTTATTTTGCAGGCATAACTAGTCTTATCTATATGATGTATGAGTCTAGTAGCATATTAAAAAAAAAAAAAAAAAAAAAAACTCTCCTTTTAGTTTACTGCTGTTATGCCCATTTGTCGATGGATGCGTGATGCATCCTCTTTCAGTTGAAATGTGATGATGCCTAGGGACTGTAGTTTGATTCAGTCTGTGCATCTTCTTCTTCCTCATCCTCTTGATCTTTCCTTTTAACTTTATACTTCTATTTTTAGCCTCTAGCTTGTGTTTCAGCACCCAGATACTACCAAAAGCCATACCTTCTGTTCTTCTTCTTCATTTTCGGGTTCTTATTCATAGCCCTGGAAGCTTGAACCTACCTTTTCTGGCCTTTTTGCAGCCCAAAACCGTACTTCTTAAACTTCAACCTTAATGTTGAGTTTGTGTTTTAAATCATACAATTTCTACATTATGCGGCTTTAGCCATCAAGATTGTATTGAACTTGAAAATCTTGAGAAGCAAATGAAATAGCGAGAACCTTGTTGAAGACTTATTATTAGGGCTTAGATGGAATCTTATCAGGTCATCATTATTAAAATCTGTAGAAGGAAAAGATATTCAAAATTCTGTTTCAAGGCATTATTTTATGATAATGCGTCCACTAAGCAAAATGCGCATGGACCCTGAAACAGAACAGAATTCATCGGAAAGGGGATCTCTAAGACTTAACTAAAGATCTTGGATTTGATACCATCCATTAAACCTAAAAGCACTTTGATGGGTGCCAAACACTATAATTATATCAAGGCCATAAACTAACACTAACTATATTCAAGAGTCGATTTACCGAGAAATAATTTGAAAGTTCAAGTTTTTAGCTTGAAATGTATAACATACAATATGTTGAACTAAACTAAATTCAGTCCATGTCACCAAACTTTATAATTCCTTGACCCATTGACTTATATACAGACACAGGCACATGCACTTGCACAAAAAATAAAAATAAAAAAGAAGAAGGAGAAGATAAAAGATAAAATAAAGAGCACAATAATAAGCCTATGTCTCATCAGCGTTCCTATGTAAGAACTGTCTTATCAGCATCCATTCAGGACTCAACTGATTAAGCTCTTGTCTGGTTCATCTGTTGAGTTTGTTCTAGTTAAGCACAAATCAACTAAGCCTTAATCTGACCTATTGGAATACTCGCTCAGCCTTAACAGTAAAAGTACTGTTTTCAAGCTTCTTTGTTGGTATTCTGCTTGGAAGAGTGCTTCTTGGTCATATTTCGTTCACTTGTTGAAATAATTCTTTCTTCATTATATTCACTACTGGTGAGAAATGAATCCAAAAATCCATGGCTAAGAATTTAATTATTGTTGTCTATATGGATATATAAGAAATATCATTCTTACCTAGATTTGATATTCTTGATATGAGTGTTTCTGTTCTCATGACCTTCTCTTCTTTTTTCTTTTTTTTTTTTTTTTTTTTAACATTTTATCAGGTGGAGGACAATGTTTGGTATTGCAATCATACCCTCTGTTCTGTTGGCATTAGGAATGGGATTTTCTCCAGAAAGTCCTCGGTGGCTTTTTCAGGTTTTCTTGCATGACTGAGGAGTCACTTGTTGAAACTTCTATATATGCATTCTGACATGTTCTCATTCGGCTGTTGGTTCCATATATATTATTAAATTATTTGTTTATTCGTAAAGGTGCTTATGTAAACACTTCTATGTTGCAGCAAGGGAAAATTTCTGAGGCTGAAAAATCTATAAGAACTCTATTTGGAAAAGAAAGAGTTGCTGAGGTTATGCTTGATTTAAGAACAGCAGGTCAAGGTTCTACTGAACCTGAAGCAGGGTGGTTTGATCTGTTTAGTAGCCGCTATTGGAAAAGTATACCTGAGGCAACTTTGTTCCTTTAGTTACTTTCCCGCTTACTTATTCATTAATAATTTTATCTTTTGAGTGTATTGAATGATAATTTTTACTTTGCTTCATTTCTGGTCAGTTGTTTTTTTTTTTTTTGTCTTTTGTTATAAGCAAGTTTGCTAAAAGATATATTCAAACAATACCATTGCTATAAGCTCTCTGATGCAAAATGGTAAAGCACTTATATCTGTGACATTTTATGTCTTGCTGCAGTTGTTAGCGTTGGTGTAGCACTTTTCTTCTTCCAACAGTTGGCTGGTATAAATGCTGTGGTATATTATTCAACTTCTGTGTTTCGGAGTGCTGGAATTGCCTCTGATGTTGCAGCAAGTGCTCTTGTTGGGGCAGCTAATGTCTTTGGTTAGTTTTCTGTTAACTTTCCCTATGGAACCAGGAAAATTTTGATCTCATATTGCGCATATTATGTTTTATATGACTGGTTTTTGGTCTTGCAGGCACAGCTGTTGCGTCCTCCTTGATGGACAAGCAAGGAAGGAGAAGTCTTCTAATCACAAGCTTTGGCGGAATGGTGGTTTTAATTTTAGTATAAATATGCTATTTGTCTCAAGTAGATGAACATGAATCACTTGATAACTTCCTATTGTTATCAAAAACATATCTAGGAATCTTGGAATCTGCTCTCTGTAGTTTCTTTCCGAGTCTTCCTACAAATTGGTTCTAATGTGTCATTAAGTGATTCTTCCATAAAATTCCTAAACTAATTATTTTTTCAATATCATTAAATGCTCCTATTGGGTTAGGGTTGGGTTTGAGTTATACCTAGTATAATATGTAATGTTACACCACTTGATAACTTTATACTGGAAGTCTGGATCAATATTTTGTCAAGTTTCTGTTAGATTACATGTCCTTACATGCTTATCATGCATGTAAAATTTCACATCAATTATTGGATGTCATTTAATATTCAATCCGAAATTCATGAATTCAATAGTTTTTAAAATATGAAATATTCATAATTTTGAAACGTTTGTGATGAGATGGTTCTTAATCTTTGATTATCTTAATATTAGACGGGCATAATAAATATGTGGAGATCATGTAATCGATCGGTGGGTCCAACAAAATATTGATCAAATAGAAAGTTTTTGAGTGGTGCATATTGTCAAAAAGTTGTATAAGCTGTAGCTTGAACCTGAGCCATTATTATATTATTCACATGCAAATAGATTCATCCAAATTTGAAGATTATCTTATAACTGATAACTCTCTCTTTGTTCTCACTCTCCCTGCTTGTCAAGGCTGCTTCAATGTTACTTCTTTCTCTGTCGTTTACTTGGAAGGCACTGGCACCATACTCAGGCACCCTTGCTGTTCTTGGGACTGTTCTGTAAGTCAGAACTTCTCTTTATAGATTGTAAAGTGTTCTCTTTCTCTCTCTCTCTCTCTCTCTCTTTTGGTTTTGCTCTGTTTTATTTTTTGGAGGGGGTGGTTGAGGGAGGTTGAAAAGCCAAATTTCATGATCTGGTCATTTCCATTTATGTTTAATGTATGGCCTATGAAATCTAAACTTGGCTTCGATGCTACTTAACGCAGCTATGTATTGTCCTTTTCACTTGGTGCCGGTCCTGTGCCTGCCCTTCTTCTACCAGAGATATTTGCCTCTAGAATCAGAGCAAAAGCAGTTTCTTTGTCATTAGGCATGCATTGGGTAAGTCAAAGCATGTTGGCATATTCAATTTTTCACGTAATTACTGCCTGTAGGCTGTAGCATGTTTCAATTTCTACTAATATACTTATTTATCAAAAAAAAAAAAAATCTACTAATATACTCTGTTTATTACCTTTCTTGTTTGTGAAGTTACTGCTCTTTACCTCTCTTTTAATTCTGTATGGTTTTTCTATACTATTCAGATTTCCAATTTCGTCATTGGCCTCTATTTCTTGAGCGTTGTGAACAAGTTTGGAATCAGCTCAGTGTATTTGGGATTCTCAACTATCTGTCTTCTTGCTGTCCTGTACATAGCCGGTAATGTTGTGGAAACAAAGGGGCGATCGTTGGAGGAAATAGAGCGTGCTCTTAACCCTGCAATTTGATTAGAATATCTTCCTAAGTGCGTGCGCTTAAAATCTCTCTGCAGTTCATGGATTTTGACCTTAGGAGTTAGGGCTGGTGCTCTGCTTCTCCTTTTTCTGTACGGTATTATCTGCTGGGATTCAAACTAGTGAGAACAGTGATAGTGGAGTGTCTGTAGGGTTCATTTGTTGTGGCACTCTCAGGTTGCTGGGGCTTTGTGATATAAATAAGCATAATTTTGTCACTTGATGCTTGAATAATGGCATTGAATAACTTGAGTGCAGGAACATTGCTATGGAAAGTATGAATCTTTGTAACAGTGCTATGGAAAGTATGAATCTTTGTAACATAGCTGTGGAAAATATGAATCTTTGTTAAGCTTCAAGCTAACCCTTGTAACATGACAAGCATGGTAGGCCAAAAGAAAAAGAAAAAGGATATGCATGGAGGAAAGGAGGGAGCATATGTTTTACCATTCATTGCATGTTTCTTTTCCTAGTCATGGAAGTTGCAGCTAAAGCTAATAAAAATTCTGAGCATAATGCTAACCCTGGTAATTCATTTAGAGAAAATAATTGTGACAAGATTTAATAAGTCCTCGACTCAAGAGTATGTTTTTTGAAAACTGATTCTTGTAATGCTAAAAATTACATTTTTATTTTTCAATGTTGACATATCTATCCCAAACGACCCTTGAATCAATTCTTGTTATAAAATAAAATAAAAATTCCAAAGATTGATTAGATTGATTGGAGCTATCAGATTTGTTGTTTCATACGGCACTAAAATTTTCCCACTGGATTGGTTGTTTCATAAAACAAGCACAAGGCACTAAAACTTCCAAAACTATCAAGAGGTTTTGGTTGTTTCATGTGAGCCGTCAAAAGGCGATAAAAAATTAAAATACACTGCTTTCCAATTCCTAAAAGCAACACATGAAGCCACAATAAATTAGATTTCAAAGAAAACCTTAGACATGAAGCAAAAGCGTGACATATTTAACCAAAAGTGGGTGCTTTCCGTATGTTCTTGGCAGCAGCTGATAGAGAAGGCGATACTCCTGATTATATAACTGGTAATATCAGCCTGCAGGTTGATGTTCTCTCAACATGCAGCTATATGTGCTAGCCAAAAGAAACATGCAAAGCATCTGCCATATCTTAGCTCAAAAGACCAGCTTCAGAGCGTTTCACCATTCCTTTCCACAGCAATTATCTACATGTTAGCTTTCCTTTCCCACCTTTCCTTTGTGTCAAGCCTGCCAACATGATAACAGAGGAAAAGGTTAGAAACACAAGAACCTATAATGCAACATTAACATCAAAGACTAAATAGTATCATGCAGGAAATGTTCTAAAGCTGTGACTATCCAATGATTTTACAAGCATGAACACCCACAAACACAAACAATATAAGTAAGAGTGTATCATACCCATCCCCTTTCCCTTTTCCGTCATCTGAATAGAAAAAGAAAGAAAAAGGAAAAGAAAAGAGTGTATCATACCCCCAATGTAACTTCTGGCGCTTCTTTAATGCAAGAGGAGCTGCTACATTGTTCTGCTTTAAGGAGGAACTATCTGTGTTATTGTGGCTTTCAGAGTTGGAAACACTTGACTCTTCAATTGATATAGTTGAGTCTGCGTCTACACAGTCTAGGACACTGCGGTCTTTGCTGTGAGATTTTCCATTCCCATCTGCAATTCCTACAAAGATCTTGGACAGATTACAGAGACCTCCCACATGGTGAAAAAAGAAAAAGAAAAATGATAATGAATGAAACCGGAAAGTAACCTTTTGATTTCTTCTTAATCTTTGATTTCGACTTTATCTGTAAACGCCTCTTGTGCAATTCCTGTCATATACAAAAATTCAAGTTTTCATATGTTAGTACTGGGATGGAAAATTAATAAACAAAGGATATCAGAGAAGCCTATGCTCATACTTAACAAACTAAACCATAGAGCTCGTAAGAAAATGAGCAAATATCCCTGCAGACAGCATCTCCCACAATATACATTTCCATATTCATACAGAGGTTTTCATTCTGATTTTATATTTGCTGGACCTTTTTATTTTTTATTTTTTATAAAGAATAAATTATCAAAAGTAAAAGATAAAAGTTAACGCTGGGGAATATAAAGTTCTGCGCAAAAAGCTGCTTCAAGCCTTCAACCAGTCGAAAGCGTCACTATTCCGATCCAGCCATACAGTCCACATTAGAACCAAGGATGCAGCTTTCCAGTGAATGCATCTATTATGGAAACTCAAGCTCCATCCTTTCAGTAAACTCATGCGCCATTGAATTTTAATCACGTCATGCAAGCTGTGAAGAAGTGCGTTGGCATATGATAATAAGATGCTAGTTGTCACCTTGAAGGTCCATAGAACAATCAGCCCACCATTAAAAGAGATCCAGTTTCTCTTAACTCCATTGGTTGACAATACTCAATGGAACACCAATAATAGAATCCACCGAGGCAAATACTCCAACAGTTGGTGATAGACAACTGAAACTTTGCACACAGAGAGTAACTAAACTAACTTAGGGCGAGAGAACCACAGGTTGATTACAAAACACTCTCTCTGCCTATTTTATCTCAACCTTATACTCCTTACAGCAAATGAAACCAAACTCCTATTCCAAAACAATCTCATAGTCCTTATCTTACTGCTGTAAACCAATTGGACTACTGCTCATCAAAGCTTATTGACTCCTACAAGGCTCTTCTAGACAAATCCTACTCTAAACCTGCCCCCAGAGGAACCTTGTCCTCAAGGTTCAAAGAAGGAATTTGTAGACAAATTATATCCACTAACCATCTCTTTCAATAAGGCCAGGTCCTTAAACAACTGAAGCTTTGTAGCATATAATTTCATCAAAAGTTCATGCTTTTGTGTCGCATATGCTAACTCATATGCATGCTGAATAACAATTAATCCAATCATGTGACGAGAAGAAGTATGGGACCCTGTAATTTTGGGAATTTTTCCCTTAATCTTTTAGAGAGTTTCAGCACAAACTTGAATCTGTCTTCTTTCGCAATATCGCGACAACACATCTTTTTCCACAAAGGTGCTAGCTCATGCTCGAGAGTGTAATATCGCTTTCTCTTCTTCTTTCTAGCCTCTACCATTTCCGTGGAGGGAAGGCCATGCTTTGCTTTGACATCGGAGCCTTCTTTTCTGTTTAGTTTTCCTCCATCGGCTTCTTTGGTTGTTTCTCATCTTTGCAACATATGCTCAAAGAGTTGGCTCTGATACCAACCGATAGATAATTGAAATTTGACACATTTGAAATTAACTCTACTTAGGGTAGGAGAATACCACAAGTTGATTATTGTTAGAAGAATGTAGAAGAATGTGTTAGAAGAATGTAGAAGAATGTATTAGGGTATGAGGGCAATTTGGTCATTTATGTATTCTCAAAGCTTATATATAATATGTGTGAGGTAGGCTATGGATCTTTGAACAGCCTCCTCTTTTCTCTATACTTTATTCATAAAAACCTCTCAACATGGTATCAGAGCCTAGGGTTTATACCTTTTCCTGATATCTTATTCTTCTCTCCCAAATCTTTTTCTTTCTTTTATTTTAATCGTTTTTTTTTTCCCCGGTTCTCTTTCCTTTTTTTTTTTCCTCTCCCATTTATATTGCTACTGATTGAACGTAGTTGAAGTGCTGGGCTTCAAGCCCGTGGTGGAAGATGGCGCTAGGTTCCCCATCGCCGATGGTATGAACCGCCGTCATCTCCATGGGCCTTAAGTCGTCGTCGATGATCGGTTGGTGCTGTCTGTAGTGATTACCGCTCTCTGCGGTGGCCGGAGATTGTAGTTGGTTGTTTTTCCGGCACGATCTGGGCAAGGGTTGGTTGTCGCCGGCGTCTGGCAGTCTCCGGAGGTGTGTTTGTCGTCGTTGGTTGTTTTCCGGCACGATCTGGGTGTCGCCGGCACGGTTTGGGTGTCGCCGGCACGGTTTGGTTGTCGTCGGCGAGGTCTGGTTGTCTCCGGCGCAGTTCCGGCGAGGTCTGGCTGTCTCCGGCGCGTCTGGCTGTCTCCGGCGCAGTTCCGGCAAGGTCTGGCTGTCTCCAGCGCATTTCCGGCGATGTCTGGCAGTCTCCGGCGTGGTTCCAGCAGTTTTCACAGACGAAGATTGGGTGTTTGGCTCCGGGTTCCTGCTGTCGCGTATTCGGGATAAGGATATCCCAACCTTCAACCGGGATAAGGCTATCCGGTTTCTGGTTATCCCCTGTCCAGACCGGTCCAGCCCATTTTCCGGCCGGTTCAGTCCATTTTCCGGCCGGTTCAGTCCGGTTCAGGCCAGGTTCAAGCCGGTTCAGGTCAGTTTTTGCTAATTTCTCTCGGTTTCTTCCGGTTCACTATGGTTTAGACCTGTTTTTGCTCAACTTCAGTCCGGTTCAGGTCAGTTTTTGACGTATTTTATCGATTCTACCATGGTTTGAGTTGTTTTTGGTTGGCATTCATCATTGTCAGCAAGCTTTGCTTTGAGTTGGGGCTGTTTTGTGTGAGTTTTTTTTTGGTAGTTCGTTGGTTGGTGGACTTGTGTAGTTGTTTGCATCTGGTTAGTGCATTATCATGGCTCCTCCTTCCGATTTAATTAATTCTACCTCTATGGGTCCGGCTACTATGACACTTGTGAAACTTAATGGCAAAAATTATAGTTATTGGTCACGATCTGTGGAAGTATACTTGAGAGGAAAAGGTCTGTATTCTCACTTCGAATATGAGCAATCTCCGGAAGATGACTCCAAAGGCCTTTGGGACCAGGCCGATAATCAGATTATCTCTCTTATGTTGAATAGTATTGAACCTCACATTGGATCCTCATGTCTCTATCTTCCTACTGCTAAAGCAATTTGGGATCATCTCCGGCATATGTACTCTGGCGCTGGGAATATCACTCGAGTTTATGAGGTGTGTCAACGATATTTTGGACTAGAACAAGGTACTCAATCTTTAGATGAGTACTACAATCAGGTTGTGACCGTCTGTCGGGAAAGAGACATGTATCAGCCACTCTCCACTGACTTGCAGAAAATGGAGAAGCAACGTCAAGATGTGGATGTGGTTCGATTTCTTCTCGGCTTGAAACCTGAGTATGAGTCTGTTCGTGCGCAGATTTTGGGAGGTTCTGATCTCCCATTGCTTTTTGAGGTTTTTTCTCGGGTTCAGCGTGCTACTATTTCTGATCATGGTTCTTTGTTGAGCATGGAACGTACTGGTGATCGTGCTGCATTTATTGCTGCCCGTGGTAGTTATGGTGGTACCCGTGGGGGGCGTGGCAGTCGAGGTGGTCGTGGTTTTCGTGGTGGCCATGATTTCCGGGGAGGTGGTCGCATTGGAGGTCGTGGGCCTCGCAAATGCACTCATTGTGGCCGTACCAATCATTCTGTGGAGTTTTGTTGGGACTTACATGGCACACCATCCGGGTTTGCCAATCAGGTTACTTCTCATGAGGGTTCTCTAGCCCCGGCTGGACCACTTGATACTCCAAGCTCACCCCTTGAGAATGATCTCATCTCCATCCCGAAAGATGAGTATGCTCAGTTCTTAGCCCATAAGCAGGCCTCTTCCTCTTCCACTGCTACTCTTGCTCAGTCAGGTACTGCATCTCACTGTCTTTTATCCTCCACTAGCAACCCGTGGGTTATCGATTCTGGCGCCAATGAACATATGACTGGTTCGTCTACTTTCCTCTCTAATTATCATCCTGTCGCATCACCTAGAAGTGTCACCCTAGCTAATGGTTCCCTATCCAAAGTGGTCGGTTTAGGCACTACCCATCTGAGTCCTGACATTGAGTTGTTATCTGTTTTACATGTCCCTGGCTTTCCTTTTAATTTGTTATCTATTAGTCAAATCACAAAATCCCTTAACTGTTCAGTTAGTTTTTATCCTTCTCTATGCATTTTTCAGGATCTCAAGACGAGGAGGATGATTGGTATGGGGCATGAAGTTGATGGCCTCTATTATCTCGATCTAGCACCCACAATTTCCTCTCATGCGTTGCAGTCGTCGGCCTCCGCTCTTCAGTGGCATTGTCATCTTGGTCATCCTTCCCTTTCTACATTGAAGCATCAAGTCCCCAGTCTTCGTCATGAGAAGTCTGTGCCTTGCGAAGCTTGTCAGCTTAGCAAGCATCATCGTGTCTCGTTTCCGTCTCGTGTTGTTAATAGAGTTTCTAGTGCTTTTGAGTTAGTTCATTCTGATGTATGGGGTCCAATTAATATCGCAGCCAATAAATTCCACTATTTTGTGACCTTTGTGGATGATTTTTCCCGTATGACATGGTTATTTTTAATGAAAAATCGTTCAGAGTTATTTTCTATTTTCCAACTTTTTCGCACTATGATTAAGACTCAATTTGCTCAGAAAATCCGTATTTTGCGTTCGGATAATGCTAAAGAATATACATCTCATTCATTTGCCTCTTATTTGTCTGATAAAGGCATTATCCATCAAACATCCTGTGCTCACACTCCACAACAAAATGGTGTGGCTGAACGCAAAAATCGTCATTTATTAGAAATCGCACGTTGTCTCTTAATTCATATGCATGTTCCCAAACAATTTTGGAGTGATGCTGTCCTCACCGCTTGTTATTTAATTAATAGGATGTCCTCCTCGGTCTTAGATGGTACCTCTCCTCATTCTCTTTTATATCCTTCTTCCTCCTCATTCTCCTTGCCATTGAAGGTTTTTGGGTGTGTTTGCTATGTTCATAATTTGGGTCCCGGATTTGATAAGCTTGACCCTCGTGCTACTAAATGTGTCTTCCTTGGGTATTCCACAACCCAAAAGGGATACCGTTGCTATAGTCCGGTTCTTCGACGCTACTTCACTAGTGCCGATATCACATTTGTTGAGTCTCTCCCCTATTTTTCTGCTACTACCTCTTTGGGTGACCCTTCCCTTGAGCCTGATGTCGAGTCTCTTCCGCTGCCTATTCCTCTTCTCTCTGTGCCGGTCTCTCCTTCTCCTCCGGTCTCGCTACCTCACCACCAACCTGCTCCACTCCAAGTTTATCAACGCCGACTTCGACCATCAGCTCTTGCACCGCCATCATCATCCTTATCGTCTCCAGATCCGCTGCCTCCACATCCATCCGACCACTTGCCTATTGCCCTACGGAAAGGTACACGTTCTTGCACTACCCAACATCCTATTAGTCAGTTTGTCTCCACTCGTTCTTTATCCCCTACATTTTCTTGCTTTATTTCCCATCTCTCTACTGTTTCTATTCCTAAGACAGTGCAGGCTGCAATATCTGACTCTGGTTGGAGGCAAGCTATGGAATTGGAAATGAAGGCCTTGCATCACAATGGGACATGGGAGCTTGTTCCCTTACCACCTAATAAGAAAACTGTGGGTTGCAAATGGGTCTACACAGTTAAGTTTCATCCTGATGGTTCGGTTGAAAGATTGAAAGCTCGGTTGGTTGCTAAGGGCTATACGCAAACGTATGGTATTGATTATGATGACACTTTTTCTCCTGTTGCCAAAATTTCATCTATTCGTGTTCTTATTTCCATGGCTACTAATCTTGATTGGCCCTTGTTCCAATTGGATGTCAAAAATGCCTTTCTCCATGGGGATTTGAGTGAAGAAGTTTATATGGAGCAACCACCTGGGTTTGTCGCTCAGGGGGAGTCTCAGGGCTATGTTTGTAAATTAAGAAAGGCATTGTATGGTCTCAAGCAATCACCGCGGGCATGGTTTGGAAAGTTCTCTGAAGCGGTACTGAAGTTTGGTCTGCAGAGATGTCAGACAGATCATTCAGTATTCCACTTACATACTAGTGCTGGCTATATTCTCCTTGTGGTATATGTAGATGACATTGTCATTACTGGGGATGATTCAGGAGGCATTGCCCGATTAAAACAATTCCTACAGGATCAATTTCATACAAAGGATTTGGGCAAACTTCGATATTTTCTAGGCATTGAAGTTGCTAGATCTCGAACAGGTATCAACTTGTCCCAGAGAAAGTATGCACTTGACTTATTAGAAGAGACAGGTCTTTTGGGTTCTCGGCCAGTTGATGTTCCAATGGATCCAAATAAGAAATTACTAAAGGATGAAGGTGAATTATTTGAAGATCCCGGCAGATACCGTCGTCTAGTTGGGAAGTTGAACTATCTTACTATCACCAGGCCAGATATTTCATATGCCGTTAGTGTTGTCAGTCAATTCTTGGAGGCTCCTCGGGTTTCACATTGGGAAGCTGTTACTCGGATTATTCGTTATGTAAAGAGACAACCTGGTCTAGGAATATTGTATAGACCAAATGGACATCTCAGGGTAGAAGGTTTTACTGATGCAGATTGGGCAGGTTCTCCTTCAGATAGACGGTCTACTACAGGGTATTGCACATTCTTTGGTGGTAATCTTGTAACTTGGAAGAGTAAGAAACAGACTGTGGTGGCACGATCTAGTGCTGAAGCAGAGTACAGGGCAATGGCTCATACGACTACTGAGTTGACATGGTTACAACATTTCCTTCAGGAGATCGGCTTCTCGACTACTACTCCTATCCCATTATCTTGTGATAACCAGGCTGCCATACATATTGCATCTAACCCGGTTTTTCATGAAAGGACTAAACACATTGAGGTTGATTGTCATTTCATCCGAGACAAGATACTCAATGGAAACATATCTACAGTATTTGTGAAGTCTGGAGACCAATTAGCTGATATGTTTACAAAGTCTTTATGTCGTAACCGGTTAGAGTTTATTTGTTCCAAGCTGGGCTTATATGATATATATGCTCCAGCTTGAGGGGGAGTGTTAGAAGAATGTAGAAGAATGTGTTAGAAGAATGTAGAAGAATGTATTAGGGTATGAGGGCAATTTGGTCATTTATGTATTCTCAAAGCTTATATATAATATGTGTGAGGTAGGCTATGGATCTTTGAACAGCCTCCTCTTTTCTCTATACTTTATTCATAAAAACCTCTCAACAATTATAAATAGTCTCTGAATACCACAAGTTGATTACAAATAGTCTCTCTGCCTATTTTATCCCAATCTTCTCTTCCTAATAGAAGATGAAACCAAACTCCTACTCCAAAATAATCACCTAATCCTAATCCTACTGCAACTAGACTATTGCTCATAAAAGCTTATTTGGTCTTATATAAAAACTCTTCTAACATCAAAGCTTATTGACTCCTACAAGGACTCTTCTAGAAAAATCCTACTCCAAACCTGCTTCTGTCAATATCTGTAGCTGAACATCTTGTGGTCTAACAGATGGTGACAAATATGCTTAAAGAGTTTACCCAACTTCCCACCTCCATGTATGAAGTTAAAGACAATATATAATTGCAATTTTGTATTCCTAGGCAGAATATTGGTTACCAATTTTTTATTTTTTTATTTTTATTTTATTCTATTTTTTGTATGACAAGGAAAGCTCCAAAGGAGAGCCACTTCGTGTACCCACCACTGTCGAATAAACCTCGGACATGTGGAAAGCTCCACACTGATTGGTAATACTTCATCTTCACCGGCAGGCTAGCCCCAAAGAATTGTTTGCACTCAAGGGGATTCGAACTTTAGACAGGATGGGAATGCCACCAAGACTAAGGTCCTTACCACTTTAGCCAACCCCTTGAGGTTGGTTACCTATAATTTAAAAGTAAAACAAGTGTAAAATTATATTTCAAAAAATATTCATGGGTAAAACAGAATTAAAAAAAAAAAAAAAAAAAAACGGTGGTAATTAGGTATACACATGTATAACACACAAAATGTATTATCCAACCTCCCATTACAACTAACCATCAAATTTGTTGAGGACTGAAGCAATGCCATTAAAGTACCTCCGAAAGCCACAGACCCAATTACAAAACATGACAATTCCAAAGCTCCATCACACAAATTTACTAAAAATCACTGTTATTTGCATAGCATTTGCCTACAATTTTCACATACTGAAAGGCCTCTGATCATATAAAAATCACCCATATGATAAAACACAGATAAACTCACAAAAATGGTTACTTTATCTCCCCCATGAACATTAAATGGCTTGAAAAATTGCGCATAAATTGGTATTAAAAAAAAAAAAAAAAAAAAAAGCGTAGAGAGGGAGGAGAGGTTGCGAAAGAGTACATGGAACTTGGAAAGCTGGGTTTGGGTGATGCCTCCTTTGGCCTTGAAATTGGGTTGCAAAGATGGGGTCGATGCTATAAGTTCTTCCCTTCTCTCGTCCTCTAGCTGCTCTTCTTTCTTCTTCTCCATGACCATGACCTGTTTACTTGGATTTTCATTCTTTCCGTAGAAAGCTTGTCTTTTTCTTACGGGTAACCGGAGCGAGTTCTTGACCGACCCGGTTAAAAATCTTTTAATTTTTAAATCAAAATTAAAACAATAAAAAAATAAACTAAAAAGAGGTTACAAGGGGAGGCCTGCGATTTCCACGCCCCAGTTCTGGTTAGGGATGGCCGAATTGGGGGTGGGGGTGGTCCAGCCATACCAATAGCCAAAAAAAAATTTAATATGTCCCTTCGGCCACCCCTAAATCAAGAAAGAAATTTTTTTTTTTTTTTGGCCCTTGGTGGTGGCCGGGCCACCCCCCAAGGGCCTAGGAGTGGCTTCTGCCACTCCAAACCGAAGCCACCTTTAACTAGAACTAGGGTGGCCAACCACCCCTTGCAACTTCCTTTTAGTTTTTTTTTTAATTTTTTTTTATTGTTTTAATTTTGATTTAAAAATTACAAGATTTTTAATAATCAAATAATAAAAGTGGCTTACCACATCAACTTTTGATGCGCCAAATGTGGAAAAATGATTTCATTCTAGCATTTCCCAATTGAGAATGATATAAATAAACATAGGGCACAAACTCACAAAAAAAAAAAAAAAAACATAGGGCACAAAGCCTAAAGCACATTTTACATAAAAAGCCCACTCAACACAAATAGCCGAAAAGGCCTCGGAGCTTCTTGCTTACAGACAATTAGTGCATAGTTGCAGTTCGCCATGTCACAAATTAACCGTTTATTGTCTATCGACACCGAACCATTATTAACCGACAATCGACTTTTAGCGGTCGGTAGGCGGAATAAAAATACTGTTTCAATATCGGTTTGGTTTAATAGGCAGTAACTGACAATTAACTGACTTAGCCGATTTTTGAAGTGAATTTTGAATTTTATCTGATAACTTTCCTTAATGTGTTTGTCCACCTGATTTGTGGTTGTTATTTTGGTCTAAGTTGCATGAATTTTCTTTTTCTTTTCATTTATAAAACATATGCTTTACTCATTCTCTAGTTACGTGGAAATTGATAAATTTGAACATAAAAGTTTGTAACTGAAAATTAACCAATTCAATCAACTAACCGATTAACTGAAAAGTCGAAACTATTCCTTGTGAGTATGAAGTCGATAAATTAATTGACTTAAACTGAAGTTTACGAATCGGTAAGTGAAAATACCCCTACAGACACCGACCGAACCGATACGCACCCCTAGTGACAAACAATTAGGCACTTCATCAGGATTCAGGACCACCTTCAAAGAGTCTCACCTTAAAAGGATCTCCCTCTCTAGAAGACAGAATTGACATTCTATTCCATAATCTCTCTCCACTTCATTTATTTCTTAAACAACTTTAATGGCTTAAACATTGGAGGTTCTTTAGTTTTAGTCCCCAAGAGGTGGCCTTTTTTCCATGACTTTCTCCTTATTTTGCAAGCAACCCATTATCCATTCCGACCGTGCAAAAATCTACTTCAACAAATTTTACAATAATAACGTAATTATTTATTTTTATAAAAATTTACCAGCGTATTCAATACCAAGAAAAGTTACAAAACTTGAGATTAGAAAACTTTAATGCACCAAAAGTAGGACCACAATCAACAGCCAAATATAAACCAAATGATGTATCTTTGAATAAAATGGTTGCTGAACCATTTAATTTAGCTTCTTTAGTTAATATATCCAGCTGTGATTGGATTTTATTTATTTTATTTTTTTATGAGCAATTCAAAGCAATGGCCTCCCGTCGTTTACGTCTTGTAAACTTGACTTTGTCCTCCCGTCGTTTACGTCTTGTAAACTTGACTTTGTCCTTGTTGGAATTTGGGCAAAGTATCAATTGAATTGGTGAGTTTTGAGGAACGGTCTACATCAAACTTTTATTTTATTTTGTTTTGGATTAATCCAAGACTAATCCAAAGATTAATTAGTAGTGCCACAATAACCAAATGAATTTTTTTTGTTTATAAAAAAAATGGTGTTTGACATTTCTAGTGCCGTTAAACCAAAACAATTATATAATAACTATATTTTAAAACCGTAATTTTACAAATATTTACGTGGAATTCATCCTATGAAGTATTATTCTACCGTTTTTTTTTTTTAATATTTATTTGCCTAGCTGAATTTACCATTTTATCCTGAAGAAGCCCAGGCCAAGACCAACTAATTACGAAAGGCTCGACTTTGAAATTTACGTGGAGGAAAACCCTGGTTTAGCATGATATCTCTCTTTTATTTTTGTAGTCTTTATTATCTTAATTAGTACAAGTCAAGCTTAAATCTCTTGTTATGACAATAAAAATATTTTGGATAAATCCACTTAACCCCCTTAAACTACCACCCTAATGACAATCTACCCCCAAACTATCAATTGCGACAATTTACTCTCCAAGCTACCAAAACAATGACAATGTATCCCTAATTTTAACAAAATGACGAAATTACCCTTACTAAAATAAAAACAAAAATACTAATTTTTTTTTTCAAAATTTTATGGGTATTTTTGTCTTATTGAAAATTTTATAGGGGTAATTTCATTATTTTGCTAAGAAATGGGGTACATTGTCATTGTCATTGTTTTGGTAGTTTAGGGAGTAAATTGTCGTAATTGATAGTTTGAGGGATAGATTGTTATTGAGATGATAGTTTGAGGGGGTTAAGTGGACTTTACTCTAAAAAGAATTAAAAAAAAAAAAAAAAAAATTGAATCCATTAAATTAGTTGGCATCCACCATATATTCACCATGCTTTGCATCAAAACCAACGAAGATTTATTTTCAAAATTCAAATGAATCAGCTTTAATTTAGGCTTATCATATACATTTATAGATCGACTTGTTGTCCAACTACTTATTTTCTTCAAATTGTTGACCAGAATTTGTAAATATTTAAAAACGCCATGCCTTCCAAAGAGTACAAATTCAGTTTCCTCCCTAAATATTAGCAAATATTTTTATATACTATTTCCTTAGTCTAGTCAGTATATATATATATATATATAATGATTTATTATTAAGCGAAGACCAACACTCAAGAGCACGTTCGGCAATTAGACCCTTAAATTTGTAGTTAAGGGGGGCAAGTTGCACAACTAGATTATCATCCCTCATGGCTCCAGCCGTTTCTTCCTTAATTTTTTTTGTTCTTTACCATGTGCTTTAGTTGAAATTAAGTATATAAGAATTTGATTAAGAATATAAAAAACGTGCATGGTTTCTAACTTTCTTACTTAAAAATAAAATATTTTAGTTTGATTGACTTCATACATTCAGCTTTCCATGCAAAATATATATAACTTAGAAAAAAAAAAGGCATAAAATCCTGACACATAAAAATGAAGGTAATGCCTACAACTTTTTTTTTTTTAGTTAACAGATCACAAATAATTTTAGCAACTCTAATGTTACTTTTTACATGGGCTAACGTTGACGTGTTTTAAGTGACTTTTTATGTCAATACTTAAAACACGTTATTCCAACCGATGTGATAAATGAGTGTAAAGATGAGTATTACTCTAGAAATACATGTTGCGATAGAAGTTACTAGAGTCTTCAAATGTCTGGGGGCACTTAAATTCCTTTTGATACAAATTCCTCATTATATATATATATATATATATATATATATATAGAGAGAGAGAGAGAGAGAGAGAGAGAGACAGCCTACCTTACAAGCAGAACTGCAAAACATGCAATCGTATAAACTAATAAGGAGAAAGTCTTCGATTACTTAAGTTTCAAGTGTTTCAATTGGTTTTTTAATTAGCAATTTAGAGTACGAACAGTCTCCTTCATTCTCCCTCGTTCTTGTCTCTGCGTGATAACAATGGGGAATGGCGATCAGCAGCATCAATTTCCACTTTCAATTTCAAACCCCTTCAATTTCCACTTACAATCCAACCATGTCTTCCATCTCTTCATCTTTGTCATTGTTTTGCCGCTCGGATTCCTAACATGTTTGTACCTTAAAAGCTTCTCATTTACTTCACTAGCCCCCTCATTTTCTACTTCTCCACTAACCTCATCGTTACCACAACCGTTAATCCCGCCTCCACCACCGCCGATTTCATTGCCACCACTGGAAGAGCAGGAGCTCCTTGCTCATAATATGACTGACAAGGAGTTGCTCCGGCGAGCATCATTAATGGTTCCTGAAGTAGTCCATGGCGTCCCAAAGGTAGCTTTCATGTTCTTGACAAAAGGGCCTCTGCCATTGGCTCCCTTGTGGGAGAAGTTCTTCAAAGGGCATCAAGGCTTTTACTCCATATACGTGCACGCACATCCTTCTTTCAATGATTCCACGCCTGAAGATTCTGTCTTCCATGGTAGAAGAATCCCCAGCCAGGTACGGTTTCTTCAAAGTATCAAATTTGTCATATCGGGTTAACCCGTGAGCCAGCTCGACACGCCAACACGAATTGCCGGCCTAATTCGGACAGCAAGATATTACACCATTTTTCTCAAGTACATCATTTTTCATGTTTCAGGCAGTCTATTGGGGCACATCCACAATGATCGACGCGGAGAGGCGCCTGTTAGCAAACGCCCTGCTGGACTTCTCCAATCAAAGATTTGTATTGCTCTCAGAATCCTGCATCCCATTATTCAACTTCAAAGCCATTTACAGCCATCTCATGGACTCAAAACAGAGCTTCCTGGGCTGCTTCGACGACCCGAGAAAGCCGGGTCGTGGCCGATACAACCCCAAAATGTTTCCCATAGTAAACATCACAAATTGGCGAAAAGGGTCTCAGTGGTTTGAAGTGCACCGTGAGCTTGCCATCCACATTGTGTCCGACAGCAAATACTACCCTGTTTTTCTGCGCCATTGTCTCCCTCCATGTTACCTCGACGAACATTATTTTCCTACGCTCGTGAACATCCGGTTCCCGGAGTTGAATTCGCAAAGGAGTATCACGTGGGTTGATTGGTCGAGGGGCGGCCCTCATCCTGCGAAATTTGGATGGGGTGATATCACGGATGAGTTTCTTAATCAGATTCGATTTGGATCAAGATGTTTGAACAATGGAAATGCTACATCAATGTGTTTCTTGTTTGCAAGAAAGTTTCTACCCAGTGCGTTGGAGCCTTTATTGCGGGTTTATCCTTTGTTGCTTGGTTTTGATCCATAGATCATTGGATGATGTTAATTAATGTTTGTGTAATTAAACTCAAAATAATGTAGCTCTGTAATTCCATTTCAAGTGGGTTGATTAACATGAAATCGTTGTTCTTAGGGGTGAAATAGCGGTTGCGGTTAGCGGTTAGTGGCTAAAACCGCTAACCGCAACCGCCTAGGCGGTTAGTAAATTTTACTAACCGCCTCCGCTAACCGGGTAGCGGTTAACCGCCTAGGCGGTTAACCGCCCGGTTAGCGGTTAACCGCTTTGAAATAACCGCTTTTTTTCTAACCGCTTTTTTTGGGCTTTTTTCTTTGGACCGATTTTGGGCCGGGTTTGGGCCGGGTTTGGGCCGGTTTTGGGCTCACTTTAAACATTTTTTTTCTCATTTTAAACATTTTTTTTTTTCCCTTTCCATGGCCATTTTAGCATTAAAAATTGCTATATACCAAAATCTTGTTGGCCACCTTCTACAAATCTACACATCATATAATATACAAATAAAATTACAACAAAATCATCACTTCACTTGTAGTCTTATACATAAACTTACAAGCAAGTTCATAAACTCACACATAGAAATAAAATAAAACACAAACAAATTCATAAACTCACAAGCAACCAAAAAAACCAACATATATGGTTAAACTTAAAGCTTGAGGCTCATTTCAATCAACCAAAAAAAGTTCATAAACTCACAACTTATTGTTATTATATATATATATATATATATATATATATATATATATATATATATTATATTTAAAAAAAGCGGTTAGCGGGTAGCGGTTAGCGGATTTTCAAAACCCACTAACCGCTAACCGCAACCGCCTAGGCGGTTAGCGGTTTTTACTAACCGCTTTCAAAGCGGTTAGGCGGTTAGACGGTTAGCGGTTAACGGTTATAACGGTTAGCGGTTAGCGGTTGCGGTTAGGCGGTTTTAAATTTCACCCCTAGTTGTTCTTGTTCTATTACTTTCGTTATACCGTATACAAATACAGGTGTACTCAAGAGAGAATACTCTGATGCCTAAATTAGTATTTTCTTTTTTTATGGAAACAGAGTGACATTCTTAGAAGATTATTGTGTGATGATAGATTGAATGAAATAGTTTCATACTTATAGATAAGATGATCTATTTTGACAAATTCTTGCCATTTTTTCTATAAGAGTATTTTTTAAAATAATAATAATAATAATAATAATAAAGAAAAAGAAAGAAAAAAAAATTAGTTTGGTAATATAGGTGATTCAGCCACCCTAACGGTGGATTTTAAGGGTGGTCAAACTACCATAAAAGACCACAAATGTATGATTGAGCAAAAAATTGATGCAATAAAAAAATCATTCAAAATATTTATTGGGATAACAGTTAAACACATCGCTTACAATCTAAAAATCATTGGAAATATTATCCGTCTATATCGAATACTAGCATTGTAAGATGAAAAGCCAGTAAGTTTTATGATAAATGTCCATTTTGCTCAAGGAATAAGATTATTTCATTTCAAATGAAATAAAATAGTATTTTCTTCATAAAGTTAATGTTATTACATCTTAGATAATACTTGATCGTAAAAATTTTTGTTTGTATTTATGACTTTATAATTTCATAACGTATGGCTATAATTTTGAGTTGTAACAGCTTTTTGCTTATCATCTTTAATCAATGAAACCCTCATATTTCCGTTCAAAAAAAGAATGTTATCACATATTTTTTTAAAATTAAATAATATAAAATTATGTATACCATTAAATATATTAACCTTAAATCCTAACTATGAAATATAAGATCCAGCTTCGATGAGGTAGTGAAAACTACCGCACTGTTGCGGTTGCCCATAACGGTACCGTTTTAGGCAATGAAAAAGTAGGGTTTTTAAAAAAAATATTAAACAATTTATTAAAAATTAAAAAATATAAAAAAATAATAATTAAAAAACTAAAACAAAAAGTAGAGAAAAAAAAAAAAAAAAAAAACCAAAGGGGGTGGCTAGAGCCCCCTCCCATGGCCTGTTGGGGGTGGATCTTCCACTCCCATGGCCTTTGGGGTGGTCTGGCCACCCTAAAAAGGCCTAAAGAAAAAAAAAAAAAAAATTGGGTTTAAGTTCTATTTTGATAAGTGCTAATTGTTTTAAAAATTAAAATATATTAGGAAACAATTATTTAGATTCTCCTCGATCTATCTTAAAAACTATTTGGATCGATGTGGAAAATTTGCACAGAGAAAAAGCTATGCTATCAAAAGGAAGCTCAGAAGAGTTGGGTCTTCCACTCTCTGTCCCTCCTCTGTTGACTCTCTTTTTCATAATACACTTTTCAGAGTCTTCCACCAAGGCCAAGGCTTGTCGGCCATTTCACCAAACTGGGTGTCGATAAATCAACACAAATTACACTTATTGACCATACCTTTTTAGCGTTGTGTACAAGACAAAGTGTCCCTATTCACTGTTAAATTTAGATAAATTTACATACCGATCATGTAAATTAACCACTTTAATTACTTCAGTTTCTTTCTAATTACTTGGAGCATGGCTTACGATATACCCATAAAATTAGTGTATAAAGACAGAAAATGGTCATTTGGAACTTTATGCAAAGAATGTTTCAATTGATCTGGGCGTCCACATGATTACCATCTCCTGTGTTTTTTTTTCTTTGTTGAGACTTTAAATACTCATCCACGAACTTTTGGTTATTGGTTTTGTTACTGTATCTATTTCATCACAGTCTCTCGTAGAAAATAAACAAGCAAGAACTATAGTACAAATAAAAGCAAGAGCTAAAGGAAAAGGTAATTAGAGTGACTACTATATCTAGATGTGATTATGATTACATTTGTCTGTTGGAAACTGTATATGAGGGATCTAAATGATGAGAATCGCATATGATTCATTAAATTCGATTAAGTTATTGTCTAACCCAGCACGATCAGGACATCAATAAGACCTAAAACGACTTATATTAATCAGTTTAAAAGGTTCTCATTACAACCCCAAAAAACAAAACCCCCCAATTTTTTTTTTTCTTTTCTTCTTTTGGCCTTTGTGGGTGGTCAGACCACCCTAAAAGGCCATGAGAGTGGTTTTTCCAACCTCAGACCGCCCATGGGAGGTGGCTCTAGCCACCTCTGTGCCAAAATGGCCACCCCATTTTGGCGGAATCACCTTTTTATTTTGTTTTTTGTTTTTTTGTTTTGTTTGTTTATTTGTTATTATTATTATTATTATTTTAATATTTTTAGTTTTTTTAATTATTAATTTTTTATAATTTGTAATTTATAATGATTTATATTATTTAAAAAAAAAAACTTATTTTATAGTGCTCAAAACGTTTCGGTTTGCAGTTTTGGACAACCACAGTTATGCAGTAAATTTCACTGCCGCGTAAAAACCGGATCCTGAAATATATTCAGTTCGCAGTGATATAAACAACCCCGACGGGCCAGTTCCGTAAATTTTGGGTCTTATTTCGTCCTTTTCCAGCTTAGCCCAAGTAGCTATTAAAATTGTTAAGGAAGGGCTAAAATTGAAGAAAGCAGGCCATGAGTCCTCGTATTTTTTGGGGCTACTAGAAATAGAAATTAACACAGAAGATGATAACAACAAATACAATAAAGTTGAAAATATTGTATTTTTAATTCAAATCAATATTATAGATTTTTTCATTCATTTTAACTTAACGCCCACCATTCACCATCAAACCTTCTACTAACCTATGAGCCTTTGACACGTAAGTTTTAAAAACCAACCAAAATGGTGGTTTTGTTGATGATTATTTTGTAAAGATAAATAAAATTATTTGGCGTGAAATAGTTATATTATTTTTCAGAAATAATTAGTGTCAATAATTTGTTCATATTTCTCCTATATCATCTTACAAATCAACCATTAGATTTGTAAACTTATATGGATCCCATTTAAGTCAATGATAGATCCCACAAATCCAATGGTTAGTCTATTAAATTTATACATAAATATAAGAAAAATATCGACAAAGACACCAATCATTTCTCAATATTTTTTGGTATCTAAGCTTAGGCATCAGTTTCTATTGGATGGTGTAAAACTCAACCAACTAAATAAATGTATGTAGGAAAAGCAGATGCACAATGAACCGATGGTCCCCCGCACAGCGTATAAAAGCTCGGGGACGAAATTCTTTAGATATTCTGTAGTGCCTGACCAGTTCTGTTTTTTGCTGTGTCATATTACATTAATCAGGAGCCCAAGTGTTTCGTATCCAGCTCAGATTCCCTGTGGTCTGTTTTCTCTCTCTCCGACCCAAATCGCCGGCCAGATACTCCGTCGAGCGGTCTCCGGAACCCGACCGGCAATCCCCGCACCCTCCAGCAAGCATGGAAGACCACGGTAGTACATATCTGGGACTGTTCGTGGACGAGACCACCTTCTACAACCGCATTGTGCTGGGGAGCCTCCTGCCAAGCAGGGTATGGGAGCCCTTGCCCCATTTTCTTCAGACGTGGCTGCGAAACTACCTTGGCGGGACCCTAATCTACTTCCTCTCTGGCTTCCTCTGGTGCTTCTACATTTATTACTGGAAGCGCAACGTCTATGTTCCCAAAGGTATGTAATTCTCTTGTCTGTGATTTTGATTTTGTTTGGGTTCAGTTTTCGGTAATGTTGTTTGTTTTTGTGGGTTTTGAGTTGTGGCTGCTTGGTTTGGATTAGTTCACTTGTGTATGATGGGGTTATGCTTGGTTGTCAATTCTTAATATGTTTTTATTTTTCTTAATGATGAGTGAATATGAGATTATGAATGCCATTTCTTTGAGGGGTTTTTTTTTTCCGAGTTCCTTCTATTTCAAATATGTTAATCTTTTCTTCTGGGATTAAATTTCACCCTAATAGTTTCTGTTGAAGTTTTTATGCTTGATACCAGTCGGGTTTTGGTCAATCTGAATATTCTTTTCCTCTTAAATGATCTATGTTTAAATTGGTTTTTGCATTGTTCTCAATATTTGAAATCGTGTTAACATTTTAGATAGAAATTTAGATTAGTCATTAGGGATGCTCTTAGGCTGGTACTTATGCAAGGGGTAGAATGTACAAGAGTTATTTTGGTGCCGTCAGATTTTCAGCTTTCTCATCCACAGATTTTCAATTTTCTCTTCCTAAGCTGAATGGCTTAAGGTTGAATAGAACAATTGTAATTTTAAAGCTAGAAAATGAGACCTTTACCTCCCTCTTCCCTATGAAGACCTATAAACTTTCATGTCTTGTAAGTATGTGGAACATTTGTAGTTTTTATGAGACTATATGCTGAAAACTTTCACACTTTATGACTGAAGTTTGAGGGCTTGTTATAACGTGATGTGCTAAACATCTTTTAAGTTGTTATTTTTTGTATGTGGATATTTCGTCTATCCTGAAGTCACAAATTGAGTTAATAGCCATATGGTGTTACATAATATTATTTCTACTAATATGCTTGGGGGTTTTGAAGGAGAGGAGAAGAGAGGATAATGAGAGGAGGGAGTGGAGAGGAGAGGGAACAGTTATCCTTTTCCTTTGTTTGGATCTTTTACTTAAAAGTAGGAGGGAGATGGGAGTAGTATCTCTCCCCTTGTTTGTTGCAGAGTGGAACGGAGAGGAAATGATAAGATATCATGTACGTTGACAATTATAAAGAGATAAGTCACTGACTGCCATTGATAGTTGTAGTAAATTGCTAAGGGTAAAGGAAGGTACTGAAAAATTCATAGAAGTTAGTATCCTCTCTGTTCAAGTTTTCCCAATTTGAGGGAATTGAAAAGGGAGACTTTTAAGGGGGTATGGTACCTCTCCAACGCCCCTTGAATCCTCTCCCTTCCACTTCTGACTGGGGAAATTTTTTTTCCAAACTTGGGGAAGGGGCAGTGGGCTCACTCCCTTTCCCCTATCATTTTGTCTCTCACTCTCCATCCAAAAAAATTGCTACATCTCAGCTTAAACGTTGGTAAGCAGCCCATGTTTACCTTCTTTCTCTCTCTCTCTCTCTCTCTCTCTCTCTCTCTCTCATTTTTTCTTTTTTCTTTTTTTTTTTTTTTTTTTTTTTTAATTATTTTTTTCCCTTGTAGATTCCCTTGTGTTGCATAACTTGTCCAAACTTGAGGAACTATAGATAGTTGTTGATACATTGAGTTGTAATTAGTGAAACAACCATGGCTTGAATCTCTTATATATGGGTTTGTAATTTAACTAATTGGCTGGGTAATTCATGAAACTTCAGGCTGCAATAGTTCTATTTTATATAATAAAATGTTTTTCATCTGGGCCCATGTTAACCTTTTTTTTCGGAAATATTGCATACTGTTGTTGCAGACGCCATTCCATCTAACAAAGCCATGCTCTTGCAAATATTTGTTACCATGAAGGCCATGCCATGGTACACTGCTCTACCTTCACTCTCCGAGCACATGGTTGAAAATGGCTGGACAAAATGCTTTTCGAGAATAAGCGATGTAGGTTGGCTTGCCTACCTTGTTTATTTAGTAACTTATCTTGTAATCGTGGAATTTGGAATCTATTGGATGCATAGAGAGCTGCACGACATAAAACCTCTGTATAAATATCTTCATGCTACCCATCACGTCTACAACAAACAGAATACTCTTTCTCCATTTGCTGGTAAGTTCTCAATCTACTGAATTCAATTTCCATGGTTTTATCACAAGTTGAAGCTTTTTGGATTTTGGATGCTTGTATGCATAATCTTTTGCCTTTTTAGATTTATGTACGATGACTTAGATGTTACACTTTTATGTTGGAGTATCATGTCTGTAATATCTAACACTAGAAATAATCTAAAGATCAGAACGAGGTGCCACAGGAACTGCTGACTGTGAAAAGAATGTTCACAGGGATTCCTTGGCTGTATTTCTTCTTTCTTAAGAAAATTTCAGTGGAATGTTTTCTAGGGCAAAAGCTTTAAATTATTCACTTTGTGCATATAACTCTCTATTTGGATGAAAACATGAAAACTTGTCCAATAGCTCGCTATAGTAGGAGTAACAATGTTGCAAATAACTCTGGCTTTTATGGCAAAACAGTCGCTGTTGCATGGCCACGATCATAGTACAGAACATGGTTCTTACAGGGGAAAAATAATTAGATCTTGGGATATGGCACCATGTGTGTATCTATGCCAAGTCAAACCATATCCTCTTAGTCTCTAAATAAAATCCTCATTCAGTCTCATTTGTTTGATTCAACTATGACTATAAACATCTCATCACCAAAAAGCCTCTCTCTGATGTAAATTTTCCGTCCCACCAAAAGTGTTATAAACCACCTTTTGCTCATCATATGTTTCTCTACAAGATTTCCAACACAAACATATAGAGCACCAGGATGAGAAGTAGACCTCACTAATCTGTAGAACCACATCGAACTTTTGCCATCTAATTTATAAAGTCGTCTTCCTTCTTGGCTCTGGTTTTATTATTGTTTTGTTTGAATCGTTTAACTGTGTTGCTTGAATTTAGTTTACATTTGCAGGCAGAACATGCTATAACCTTATGGCTGGCCCAATTGCTACTTTTGCTGGAGGGAGTGAAAACTGAATCCTAGGAATTTTGGTGGCTTGAACAGCCTCTATTTGCAATTAGATGATAATGAGGAGGATATGATTCCTTCAATAAACGTATTTGTGTAGCATTGCATTTACAAGCTTTCATGGTAGTTCTCATACCAGTTACTTGATGTTGTTATTGTATTCTTGGTTTATACATAGCACAACACATTGGTTTCCCCTTTTCCATGTTTCTCTTAGACTGACTTTCATAATATCTTGCTCTTTTTACTTGTGGAGAAGGTAAAAGGGGCGGGGGTTACCTAAATGTGGGGGAATCAAGAGAGGCGTTCTCTTAGAGCCTGAAATTTTGTACGGTATTGATTAGATTACCTGCACTGTCCTTGAACAAGTTTTTTTTTTTTTTTTTTTTTTTTTTTTTTACTAAAGACAAGTGCAGCATTTGGTTTGATATGAATTCTGATTTGTAGTGTTCCAGTATGGCTAGGGCTCTAAGAAAGCTAAGCTAAGTTGAGCCAAGCTGAGAATACGGCTGTGTCAGCTTGACTCATTCAAGTTGCATCCTCTGCTGGTCAGCTCAAAGCTCCAGTTGAGCATGGCTAGGTGCAGCTGCACTTGGCTTTTCCACGGAAACCCTTCTTCACGCTAGTTTCCATCTTTGGTTTTAGCCATAGAAGAAAAAGATACTCCCAATTTAAAACAGAATTTCGTTAGGCAATATTGAAGTAGAATTTCGTTGCGTGTATATATTCCTTACGTGTAACTCTGCCTTTAGCTCCGACTATCCTTTCTCTTTTATAGGATATCGGTTAACTTATCAAAAAAAATAATTTAAAACAGATTTGGTAAACCCTAACTGAAATATGAAATTAACTTGAAGGTGTATGTGCACACTTAATTGTTGTTAGGAGTCTTGCACATTTCTAGCAAAGTTATCCAGACTAAAATTAATTGCAGGGAATTAATACCATTCCTTATGAAAGGAAGAAAAAAATTCTGCTGATTGTTTATTAGCACAAGACCTTCGCAGGTAAAAAAAATTTAAATTGCCGGGCGCACGGTTATCAGACTTTCAGGGTTAGAAAAGAACATAGATTAGTTGTCTTGTGCTTCATAGTTTTCTGTTCTAGGTGGTACATCAGCTATAATTATACTGAAACCCTCCATTATGAAGAATTTTATGAAAGAAAGTGAAGCCAAGTTAGTGAAGGTGGACTATAGTTGACCATAGCCGGTTCTTTTTTCATTTTGGTCTTTTAACTTATCAAGGACAAATTATAATGTTAAACAGAATCTACAATATCTTTTTAAGTAGTTGGGTCATTTTAATATGCATTTGCAGTTATTCTTGGTTAGTTTCAATGGTTAATGATATTTATGGTCTATAACTTGTGTAGACTCCACCCTTTTTCTGATACAGACATCCCGAGAAAAGGAAAGAAAATAAAAAATGAATGTCCTTAGTCCTTTCTAAGCATCCTTGATTGAACTTTCATTTGACCTAGAAAAGGACCCCATCTTTACAAATGTGTTCGTATTGGAGTTTCATTATGATTTGGGATTTTCTTATTTGCTACATATCCAACAAGAGAACAGTAGTAGAGAACTATATACACTGTTCTACAAAGTGTGGTAGGATTTAATGGTAGAGTATTATTTAGTTGAAAGATGGTTAACATATTCTAGCCATGATGGGATTTTCTTCTTTTTCTTTTAGGCTAAATTGTAAATTCTGCTATATGATACAGTCTTGTTGAAAAATGATTTCCTCTCTAGTTTTCTTGGGGTCCCATTCTTGAAACGTTATTTTCTTTTCACACCATCTATCATATGTAGATCATCTTATTTGCGAGATTTAGAGCAACTGACGGTGTTTCCGTTTAGAGCATGGCTGTATTTCTAATTGGTTCTCCCTTTCAAGAAATAGTCTCACTTAAATTTTCTATACTATGGATAAGTTAAATTTCTATTTATTATAACTAAATGAACTAATGAGTATGATTTATGTTTCTTGTCAGGTTTGGCTTTTCACCCGCTTGATGGGATATTGCAGGCTGTACCACATGTGGTAGCACTCTTTCTTGTGCCGACGCATTTCACGACACACATTGTGCTGCTATTCCTTGAGGCTATATGGACTGCAAACATTCATGACTGCATCCATGCCAACTTATGGCCCGTAATGGGTGCTGGGTACCACACCATCCATCATACTACTTATCGTCACAACTATGGCCATTATACAATATGGATGGATTGGATCTTTGGCACCCTTCGTGACCCCTTGGATGATGGATCCAAGAAGGTCATGTGACAGTGATGCTGCCTGATTGCTCCTTCAGTCATTCAAACTTCGATGTGTGTGTTGGATTGTCTTCTTTGCATGTAAATCTTGTTGGTTGTTAGTTTCTTTTATGCCCTTGACTAGGGAATGGTAGAAGTTAGCGATGAGGGGTTTTTGGGTTTCAATGAAAGTTTTGTCGGTTAATATTTCTTCTCAATGAGTCCCAATTCTCGGAAACCCATGTACTTGATTTTTAATAAAATCTTATGTCAAGACTTGTGGGGCATTGGAATGGAGTACATCTTTTTCTCCAAAATGGAGATGTAGCAAAATGTATATAATCATGTCTTCTGATTGCGTGTGCTTCATTAGACATTTAAACTCTCGAATGAATTGGGAGAACTTATCCCTCTCTTATTTATATTTATGTTGAACTAGCCTCAAGGGTTGGCTCTGTGGTTGGACAACTTGGGACTTTGAGTATGCTTCTCAAGGTCTTAGGTTCGAAACCCACTAAGTGCAAACTGCTTCTTGGAATCATTGGACTTGGGGTTTGTCCCTTGAATTAACCGAGGTGCACTTACGGAAAACTCTTTGCCGAGGGCCTGTGCAACCCTGGGATTAGTCGGATTGAAGCTTCGGATACCTGGTGCAAAAAAAAAAAAAAAAAAAAAAAAAATTATATATTTATGTTGAACTTATGGTTTCTAGATATCAGTCAATCTCTCATGCTCTCAGCTGGATATTAGTTTTGGTAGTGGAATGAACCAAATGGACCTTGTTGGCCCTAATCGTTTTGAAATTTTAGCTAGAGGCAAAGATGCAAATATCCAGACATTAGGAGTGACTATTTGTGTATCAAAGCATGAATATGAAATTATATAAGTCAATTTTAATTCGACCTATTTAATTAAATGAGTTGGACACTTCCATCTTAATTCACTAATTCTTAAATTTATAAATTGTATCAAAAACTGCTAATCTTACTTTACACTACTAAACTGGAGGGAATAGTAACATAACTAAACGCAAGCAATTACTGTCTTTATTAATAAAAAAAATAAAACAAAACAAAATGTGGAGTAGCCTGCTTGTAAATTTACAAGCGTTGTATGTGAAAGTTAGAGACTTCTTCGAAGATTGAAAAAAAAAACAAAAAAAGAAAAAAGAAAAAAGAAAGCACCAAATTTGAATATCCAACCGTCTAAAGCCAACTCATCCTGTATTCTTAAGGCAAACTAACTAACTGATCCATAGATGATAATAGATAGAAAGAGAGTGAAGAGAGTCACACGAAAATCAATCTCTCAGCTCTGCATATCTTCCACCCCGACTCTCGCCCATCAATGTCTGCAACTCTCTTTCTCTCTCGATCACCCTCATACCTCATCATCTCATCCTCCTTAAACCCAAAACCTCCCAGAACCCCCAAACACACCCCAACCCCCTCAAACCCCACAGAATTCTCAGTCTCCGTAAAGCAACCCCTTTCGCAATCCGATGCCGCCATTAAGATGCCCGCAGCTCCATGGATGCAGGGTCCTCTTCTTCTCCAACCCCATGAAGTTCTTGACCTCTCCAAACCCAACAACGACAAGAAGAGCTTCAACAATGCCAAGGTCGAGAAGGCCGATAAGGCGCTGACTGAGAAAGTAGGCGTGAGAGGGACGAGAGCAGTGAATAAGATCGTCAGAAGCATCGGAAGACTCCGAAAGAGTGAGAGTTCTGATGAAACCCAGAAGGATTCTGGGGAATTTGGATTTGGGGATTGCTTGGAACAGCTTGGGGAAGATAAAGGTACGAGAAATGGCTGGAAAAGGCCGTGGGAAAGCAACGAGGGGTTTATTTTTCGGAGGACGAAGAAGGAAAAGGCGGAGACTGAGGCAGAGTTGAGGCTTGACAAAGCGTTGCTTGAGAGGTTGAGAGGTGAGGCCGCAAATATGAGGCAGTGGGTGAAGGTTAAGAAAGCTGGGGTGACTCAAGGTATAGTTGATGAGATTAAAATGGTTTGGAGGAGGAATGAGCTTGCTATGTTAAAATTTGATGTCCCTTTGCGCCGGAATATGGATAGAGCACGAGAAATCGTCGAGGTTCGGTTTGTTTTTTGCTTTTATTTGTTTTTTCATGAAGGGAAACTATAATTGTAAATTGTTTTCCTTTTTCTTAAATTGAAAGATTATGATGTGCTGGGTTCATTTTGAAAATTACCCTCTGGTTGTTCTGCCACACGAACATGTACTTTGTATATATATTACTCTTTTTACTATACTTTATCTTGTCTCTTTTGGTTAAACAAATGCTTATGATCAGTAGATTGATGGATATTCTCTTTTCGAACAGGCAAATATTAAGATTCAATTGGATTGCAGCTAATTGTTATTCAATTGCAGCAAATATTAAGATTGATGGATATTCAATTGGATTGCAGCTACTTATTCTTGTTAGAGGTTTTGACTACTGAGATTGTGATATTTTTCTATTTGTCTGTGTTAGATGTCTAATTGTTATTTCATATAATTAGATACTGCCAATAATTCCATAGTAGGTTGAAATTCCTAATTCCTTGTCATGCTGCTACCTCATTTTAGATGTCATCATTATATTATTTTATTTTATTTTTTCTGTTTTGCTGTTTCTGATGGTTGCTTTTGTAAATCTTTTTGTAAAAACAGATCAAGACGGGAGGCCTGGTTGTATGGTGTAAGAAAGATATTCTTGTTGTCTATCGAGGATGCAAGTATCAGTCGTCTGTGGATAGTTTTTTAAAGACGCATGCGGGGGTTGCTGGCTGTCGAGGGGTGCCTTATTATGAAATTAACTCCAATGAAAGTGGTTTAGATGAAATGATGCGCAGAAAGGAAAGTGAGGGGAAGACTTTACCAAGTGCCGACTTTTTAAAAGAGGATTTGGATAGCCAACCGGTCAGTGGATCTCTTTATGAGAGGGAAACAGACAGATTATTGGATGGCTTGGGACCCCGCTTCATTGATTGGTGGATGCACAAACCTTTGCCCGTAGATGCAGACTTACTTCCTGAAGTGGTTCCTGGATTTAGGCCTCCCTTTAGGCTCTGTCCGCCTCATGCTAGAGCAAAGCTGACAAATGATGAATTGACATACTTGAGGAAGCTTGCCCACCCTTTACCTACTCATTTTGTCCTTGGTATTACCTTGCCTACTGTCATATGTCAAATTTTCCCCAGAAATTATGATTTTCAGGAAGTACATCATTTTACAATATAATATCTACATAAGAAAAGAACTAGAAAAAGAGAAGCAAAAACGTACCTATCAGATAAGGAAGAAAAGAGAAAGTAAAAACAAAGAAGAAAAAGAAAAAGGAAGAGAAGGGAAAATATACATTTGATTCAGTCATTAAGAGAGTATACTTAATATAAATATTATTTACTTGTGTATGATAATTATTAACATCATTGTTTTAGGATGTGAGATAAATCTTTGGGCACAATTATTGCTTTTATAAATATTAATTAATTGGTTGTGATTATTTCCTTGTGTTGTTGTTCTGAATAGTGATTTTTAGTGTTGTTATTATTTTAATTTATTATGAGCAATAACTTTTTGGACACAACCGAGAATCATTGGGCTTTCCTTTGATATATAAGACCTACGTTATAGGGTTATGACATATGTTAAAACGTGAGCTTTGCTAGAACGGCTCATGATTGGGAGGTGGATGTCTTTGCCTCGTTCTTCAGGGTGTTGTATTTAATGAGAGTGAGACGAGAAGGTGAGGACAAGCTATGGTGGATCCCCTCCAAAAGAGGATTGTTATGGTGTTAAATCCTTATAGTGTCATGGGTTGTAATAATGGCTTTTGTTTTCCTTGGAAGAGTGTTTGACGGACTAAGGTTCTGTTGAGGGTGGTATTTTTTGCTTGGTCAGCAGCTCTAAGAAAGATCTTTACCATGAACAATCTCAGGAAGTGGCATGTCAGTATGATTGATAGGTGTTTCATGTGTAAATGGAATCGGGAATCTGTGGACCATTTTTTTCTCCATTGTGAGGTTGCTTGTGTCATTTGGAATGTTTTCTTCAGTCGATTTAGGCTATCTTGGGTTATGCCTAGACGAGTAGTCGACTTGTAGTGCTTGTGTGTAAGATGGTGCCTTCGTGCCTTTTGTAGTTTCTATGGAGAGAAAGAAATGATAGAAGTTTTGAGGACCGTGCGAGAACTTTAAAAGAGATTAAGTCTTTATTTTTCAACACCTTATATCTTTGGACAATTTCTTTTGTTTCTCCTTTGGTGATTAGTTAACATGATTTCCTTGTTCTTTTTGCTCCTACTAGTTAGGTGGTTTCTCTTGTATACTCCTGAGCTTATCTTCACAGATGCAGCCAAGTCCAACATTATTTAATATATATATAAGGTGTTGAAAAATATATGTTTAATATATATGACACTTATGGACCTGAGTACGTAGTTTTACCTGTCTATATCATAAACAAACTTTTCTCTTTTGTAATTATACTATAATAATGTAAATTGCAATCAATATAATATATCCCATCATGAGAAAAATTTGTCTTCACAAATAATAATAACATATCAATATTGAAAAAGACGGAGAATGATCATGATGGGTCTATTTCAGGCACATAATTCTTACATTTTATTCTTAAATTTGAATCTATCCATCATACTACATATTCTGGGCCATGCTAGTGGTGTGCATGCGCTTGTCTGTGTAATCAAGACTTTAATTCCAGTTTTCCTTCGATTTTTAAAGGGAAAAACAGAAAACTTCAAGGCTTAGCTGTGGCCATTTTAAAACTTTGGGAGAAAAGTATGATCGTGAAGATTGCTTTGAAGTGGGGAATCCCGAATACAGACAATGAGCAAATGGCATATGAACTCAAGGCAAGTTGGATGTAACAGACTTTTGGGCTGTAGATAGAAAGAGGTCTATGATATGCTAGTATTTGTTCTGTTTCTTATATAAAAGGGAAAAGTCTGTCTGTCTTAATCTAAATCAATGGCAGGCTTTACCATGCGTGTCATCTACAGGTGACAGTAGGCGCATATATGGCCACCTTTTCGGGCAAGGTGGCCCCACCTCTTGATCTCCCTCACATGAATACCATCCCTGTCCAGGCACACCATCGCTGGTGGTTCATGTTTTTGGTTCTTGAATCACCATAGCATTGCTGCACAGGATATGGTAGCTGCTAGAATAAATCTACAGTGATCTGAGGACAAGAACACCTTTATTGGTAGGCTGTTAGACTTGAATTTAGAAGTTTGGCTTCTGGAAGGATCACGGGGTAGGCTGTTATGCCTTGAAGGTGAAGGCATGCTTGCCTATGCACCTAGATCCATAAGCTATGTTTGTGATGCTGACTATCTATACTTGCCTGTGCATTATGTCCATGGATATACTGATATACATGTATTTAAACATTGAATACCATTGCAGCATCTTACAGGAGGAGTTCTTTTGCTGCGTAATAAGTTTCTGGTCATACTTTATAGAGGCAAGGACTTTCTACCTGGCAGAGTTGAAAATTTGATAGAGGAGAGAGAAACCGAGCTCAAAAGATGCCAACTTTATGAAGAAGGTGCACGGCTGAAAGCAATTGAAGCCATTTGTGTGGATAATGGATTAATGGAAAACACTAGCACATCTGGAACTTTATCAGAATCCCAGTATATCCAAACAGAGTTCAGGGACCTGAAAAACAGAAATACCGAGAGAGAAATCAAATTGGAAGCCGAAAAGCAGAGATTAGAGAGGGAACTAAGAGAGCAAGAGCGCAAGCTTTTCATTGTAAGGGTCAATTATAGGTTTGATTTCCCTGTTATCTTATTTCATGACACTGCTTTTGTTGAAAGATCCATTGTGGATTTTGCAGCTTAACGTAAAGATAGAGAAGTCGATGAAGGAGTTATCAATGTTGAATGGTGCATGGGCACCTGTTGAACAGGATGCTGACCAGGAAATGATAACAGAAGAGGAGAGAAAATGTTTCGAGAAAATGGGACTGAAGATGGATAGTTGTTTAGTGCTTGGTAATGAAAGACTTGTCTAGATGCATAATAGCTCTATCCTGTATTCTTTGTTCTCTATGGTAGTTAGTATTCTTGTTTTGGCGTTTTAAGTTTTAAACTATTGATTGGTCCAATATCAAGATTGGAAATAAGTTTTCTTGTTGGTATTAGAGCTGCTTATCGGGTAATAAAAATTTCTGTAGGAATTTATTTTTGGCATGATATACTTAGTAATGAGTTGCCTAAAAAATGTGTTCTCGCAATTAAAAAGTAGTCCAAGTTTTCTTTTGTTTCTGCCTAAGCATGCTGCATCCTGGTTGTTTTTTTGTTTGTTTGTATGCTATGTTTCATAGCAGAAAATTACATTCGTAATATGTGGTTTCATATTGATGAGTAACCGTGTGAGCTCTTCTCGCATTTTGTTACTTCTGTGTTAAAATACTCATCTTTTAAGATCTGAAATCAGCATCATTTTTTTGTGTGTACCTTCCTGCTCCAGAAGAGATGTTTTAACAATTTGCAGGTGATTGTTAGAGAGAGTTGGGGCAGTGCAGCACTCATGAAAAAATCCTTTAATTCTTCCACCAACTTCTTATGTGCAAGTTTCTTTGCTTTTTATTTCTTTCTCTTATTGAATACATAATGTGGACCAGCCTCTTGTTTTAGAGTGATCATTTTCTGGGTTAGTAGTAAAGTTGGTTTCTGGTGCTGTAATTTGAAAGCAGATAGCGTCAACTATCTCAATAGATGCTGGTCTGAGTTGATCTGTATATTGTAACATCATTACTTGAATATCAGATATTACAGGAATAAGTTACTTTCTCTGCTCATACATATTTGTTTTAATGTTGGTTTCAGGCAGGCGTGGCGTCTTTGATGGTGTAATAGAAGGCTTGCATCAACACTGGAAGTACAGAGAAGTAGCCAAGGTGATTACAATGCAGAGATTGTTTCGACAGGTCATTTATACTGCTAAATTGCTTGAAGCAGAAAGCAGTGGAATTCTAGTTTCAGTGAACAAGCTAAAAGACGGTCATGCTATAATTATTTACCGTGGGAAGAACTACAGACGGCCTCTAAAACCGGTGCCTGAGAATCTTCTAACCAAGAGAGAAGCATTACATAGATCCCTTGAGATGCAAAGAATTGGAGTAAGTGAAGTTCTTGTTTTGTCACTAATTCATCGTCTCCTGGTTCTGGTAGTATTTTTGTCCATCCGTTTGTGTCATCATATGGTTAGTGACTTTGATTTGAACTTCTTTTTTCCTTTTTTTGTGTCTCAGTCGCTGAAGTTTTTTGCTTATCAGAGACAGCTGGCAATTACAGATTTGAAACGCAAATTGGTAATCTTGATAGTTAAACTTATACTTGCATCCTTTTATAGTAGTATATATGAGCTTGGCATAATCCAAAATGAAGCAAGCTTTCTGTGTTTTCTCATGGATCATTTTGAACTGATATACACATTTTCTATTTACTCCAACATGCCACATTTGTTTCATTGTCTGTTTAATTGGTGAACACTACAAGTCGAATGTTGGCTTCATTTTAGCTAATTATTTTGCAGGCAAATCTACCAGATAGCAGGTCTATTGCTCTAAGAGAATGTGAGTTTCACAAATCATTAGGTGATAGATTTAGCATGCCGTGATTCCCATTACATGTTCAGTTTATTTGAGGGAGGAAGGATGTGGATTTCCCGTGGGATGGGAATTCTCCATCTGCTGGCCACCAAATTACATTGCAAGTAAGACTTTAGCTTGAACTCAATTATTTCTCTGTAGACATGTCTTAGCTTGTTACTTGATAACCCTATGCCATAAAAGTCAGATAATGCTTACCTAACATGTAAATTTTGGAGTTTTAGTTCCGCTTCACCATACATGGAGCACTTTTGATATACTTGGTCTAAGAGTGCGCCCCCCCATCGCCGCCCCCCCCGCCCCACCCCCCCTCCCCCTCCTCTGGAAGGCACTGGGTAGTAGGCCTGGATTAGTGAAACTGAGAATGGATGTGAGGGTGATGTAGAACCTCTGGGAGGCTCTAGGGTTTAGGAAATTAGGGTTGGAACTTTTAAAAGATTTGGGAATTGGTGAAATTGGTTTAGGAATTAAGGACTGGCAGATTTGGTGTCCCATATTAAGTTCCTAGGAATCACTGGTAGTGAAAGAAAGCATCACACCTTCTAGGGTTTTAGAGTAATAAGTATTCTAGTTGTAGGTCAATAATAAGAAGAGTCATTATAAAGCTTATATTGGCCTCTCAAATAACCCAAATAACACTTCAGTTTTGATGCTCAAGACAAGCTAATATGGGGCACGTATTATTACTAATAAAATATAGATAAGAGGCTCCATATAAAATATAAATAAAAGACCCCAAAACCCTTACTAAATGGACCAATAAATAATTCAAAATTTATATTTCAGCACTGCAGTGAACAATATTGCTACAATGCCAGGAATAGTAAGTTTCAGCTAGCAAACTTCAATTTTATTCTCACCTAGGACCCACATCACAATCATACCATCAAATTAAAGCAGGAGGTTCATAAATCTAACCTTTCTTGTTTTTCCTATAAACTTTAAGTGGCTGGTTTCTATCTGAAGCACTCTCAAGGTGTAAGCAAAATTGTTCAAAATGTGAGCCCCACAGTCCCTCAAGGGCACCAGTTATAGGCAAGTTTCCTTCTGGTCAAGCACTCCATCAGCATTCGTTCAAACAAGGTGCTCAGTCGGTTGCCTTTATAATTCCGTCATTGCTAAAAACTGAAAGAGATTAGAGTGCTATTTTGTGCAATGCGAGTGCAGTATGTTTTTGATGAACAAAAACTTGTTGTGCATAGTCATGGTGGTCAAATTTCTGATCAGAAATTGGATCAGCATAGTTGGGTGTGACTACCCCCTCATAACAAAGATTTGTTATCCATGTTGCTTTTCGCCAATCCACTGTCTAGGGCATTTTATTTTGTTTGTTTGAGGTTCATTTATCTCTTATGGGGGACTCTCTTTCTTATAATATTCACTAATCCTTTTGTATATATATTTTTTTCTGGGGGAAAAGTCTCAGTACCACAATCCATGTGAGCTGTATAGCTCCTTCTTTTTGCAATCATTAGCTGTTCCTACGCATGACCAAAACCTTTTATCCAAGTTCTCTCACTAGTCCCCAAATAATGCTAATTCTGGTTTCTCTCCCTGTGCACTCATTTCATACCTTATCGATTTCCAATGTAAAATTCACTTCTATCTCAATATTTTCAGAGATTGAGATGAATTTTCCAGCAGCCATCATGAATTACTTTTGTCAAGCAATTTTGAAAAGCTTCTGATTCATGATGTCATAGAATATCAAACAATGACTAAAACTTGATGTGGGAATAATAAGTCCATAATATCTTGTTTTGTTCTGCATATTTGTAAAACTCTTCATTCTATTATACTTCTAAAAAAAGGGAAAAAATTCTAAACAATATCTTTGATTCTTTCACTTTTGAAATGTTGGTTTTGGGTCTCTTTTCTAAAATGTTTCGGACCCATAATATCTATATCTTGCCACTTTGGTTGCAGAGGATTGCCAAAACTCTAAATAAATCAGATAGCTACTTTGACAATCTTATTTCATTGCAATTAAGGTGTCCCTCAATTTTTTTTGATAAGTAAGTCAATCTGATTAGAATAGCGCCGAGGGGCACTCCTTCAAAATTTCTAATAAAAAGATCAAAATCTACAGCATGAATGTTGAAGTGTTCTACGTTATTTGTAGCATCAAGATTCGGTCAATGTTTCCCATTTTGCAAAACTATTCATTCTTATATGCTCGAGTAGAAAACTTTCCGGATTAAAAGGGGTTCTGCAGTTGATTGTCATGAACTTCAAAAGATTTGGCAAATTTATTAGGCACCAGAAGAAGCCATGGACTATATATTTTATGTTTCATTCCACATTTATGTGCTGTGGGTCCTTGGAAATGTTCAATAGTATTATCCACTACTAATTGGATTTCATTTGTTTAAAATGTATTCTGGTGACATGAGATCGACATAGATACATTAAATGTGCATCAAGATGTGAGGTGCAGTTTATAGCATGCTGCAAAACTTTACATTCTTTATAAATTTACCCTGCTGCACTGTAGGATTGTTACGCTGGGGTAGAAAGCACTGGCTTAAAAAGTTAAATTGTGGAGCTACAGTTAATAATGCTAGAGGAAGTGTAACAATCACTTACAGAGGTAAACCATCAGAGTAGTCTGCGCTAGTGTGAAGGATACCAGAAAAGAAACAATTGGGCCTAGATCAGACAATCAAATAAGTCATTTAAAGTTTGCCTATCATGTCCATTCAATGTCTAGTCAAGGATTACATTCCACATATGATAAATTTCAGTGTAGAGCCTCGAAACTGTCTTTGAAAGGATTTGGAGAGGATGTTGTGGAACCTCCTGCTGGACTTCCCTAAGGGGAAGAAGGAAAAGGCTTGGGTGGAACTTGAATAACTTCATGACTTCCTTCTAACATATCGACTACCTTATCCATGGAAGGCCGGTTAGCTGGATTAGATTGTATGCACCACAAACCCACTACAATCATCTTTCTTGCAAGCTCTTCGCTGGCTTTATTCATGTTCAAGAGCAGTTTTAGATCCCCTTCTAATTCTATATGCTTGTGGATCCAGTGTGGAAAATATATTTCACTGCTATGTTGGAGTCCTGCATCAATGTTCTTTCTTCCTGCAACCATTTCTAAAATCATCATTCCATAACTATAAACATCAGATTTGTGTGAAACTATTCCGAAGTTTCTTGAAAATACTTCTGGTGCAATGTATCCAACTGTTCCTCTTGCACCCAACAGTGACATAGTGCTCTCTTTTCTGTTGCATAACTTAGCAAGACCAAAATCTGAAATCTTTGGACAGAAATCTTGGTCCAATAGGATATTTTGTGGTTTTATATCAAGATGGAGGATTTGTGTATTACAGCCCCGGTGCAAGTACTCTAGGCCATGTGCAATGGCAATTGCAATGTGGTAATTTTTTTCCCATCCTAAACGGGGACTTCCAATTAATTGGTTCTCATCATATATGTATTTTTCAAGAGATCCATTTGGCATGAATTCGTAGATAAGTGCTCTTTTAGATCCTTCAAAACAGAAACCTAGAAGGGTGACAATGTTTACATGAGCAGTTCTACTGATGCTGGCAACCTCATTAAGAAATTCTTCTCCATTACCTGTGGACTCGCCCAAAACCTTCACTGCCACTAGACGGTCATCGGGCAGCTTTCCTTTGTATACATAACCATACCCTCCTTGACCTAATTTGTCTTTAAAGGAGTTGGTCATTTTCTTTATGTCTGAAAAATTATATCTTTTGGGAGCAATGGATACACATTTCTTTAGAAAAGCCTCTATATTTACCACATTCTTTGTTTTCTTATTCCAGAAGACTACTGATTCATCTGATTCAGACTTCTTTCTCAGGCAACAAAGAATGACTAGTGTCACTGTAATACTGCAAACTCCGACCACTGATCCTGCATACATTAAAGACAGCAAACACCAGAGACATACATCCCTTCAAGTTAGGAGGTATATATGTATTTTCCTTCTTCTCTGTTCTTTGTTTTGTTTTTATAAATGAGAGTCTATATGTGGAGAACTGGAACGTTGTTTTTGTGATAGTACTTGAAAAATACAAAAAGAAAGTATGCTTCAGTCAATTTTTATTTTTGAAATATGCAAATGAAGGTAGAGGAGTATCAAGGTGTATTACCTACTAAAATTTTCTTCCTCAAATTCAACTTGGATCCTGCAACATAAGCATAAGACCAAGCAGGGAATTAGATTATGTCGATAACTAATTCTCAATTCACTTTCATATTTTTATTATAATTTATGTGGTTAGCTCCATATGATGGAGTTCTACAATGGTTTTTTAGAAATGTATCTATTTTTCTTTTTTCTTTTTTCTTTTTTCTCTCTCTTTTTTTTTTTTTTTTTTTTTTTTTTTTTCACTTTATTGACTTGTTCTTTCATGGCTGCTATGAGTTGCTATGGTAAGGTTCTGATTCATGGCAACTTAGTTTGATTTATTGGGATATGGTATTCCTTTCCAATGGTTTATGGCTTCAATCTCAGCATTTGTTCACTAATTTGGACCATGAACAGAAATTGCACTCTTTGATGCTTCTCTACCAGACAATTAAGCTGAATGCTTTATTGCTGGTCCAAGATTTGAAGGCCCTTGCCGATTTGGGGATTCGAGAAAGAGAGAAAAGAAAGGGGGGTTGGGGGAGGTAGGAGGTGCATGTATATATCTACGGCATCTTTCCAATAACAGAAACATGAAGAATTGTCTAAACATGTACCTTCACACGAAAGAAAGGTAAGGTGTCTGTACCTTTTGGACATCTTAATGTATAAGGCTGATCAGGGCAAAAGCAGATAGGATGGAAGTAACTGGTGTTATATCCACAACGTCCACCGGAGCTGACACATTCCAAACATGCTGTACGATCTACAATCCACTGGACTTCAAAGCCATCATCCAGAGCTTCAGTAAGAGATGATACATTATCTCTAAGGGCTTTTGCTGCCGTTTGAAGCACTGGGACAGTGATGCTTTCATTGCATGTTCTGTTGTTTTCACCACTTGGAATGGAACCAATTGTATAAAAACCAGTTTCAGTCGACGAATCATTTTTGCGACAGCTGAATGTATTGGATGCCAAAGGTGGAGTGACTGATGAGCAACCATAGAACAAGGTAAGGTTTCCAAAGTCAGGGGCGTAGCTGAAAAGGTAGCTGAGGGTGGTGTTAACGTATCTAGAGGGACAATTATTGTCATATAAATCTAATCTAGCAAGCCTCAGAATATGTTTTTCATGATCGATCAACAAAACCCGAAATCTTTCTGACATGATATGTAGGACAGGGAATCCATCCTGGCACGCGAGCTGGAATTCTGAAAGGCCGCAATATGGGGGTAAGGGATCTCCCCAGAAAGGGTAGCTGATGTTGTGGAAATCCCCACACTCGAATGGATGACTACAGGCAGTATGGCGCACATCTACTGCGATCGAAGATACTGGAAGAATGAAGATTGTGATCAAGCCAAGATGGAGAAGGTGAAATATCGGGGAGAGTTGAAGCATTGTGCTGAATTCAATGAGTACCAACTTTGGAGAGGATGGATTTTAGAAGATAAAAATTTGAAATAAATGGGTGTTTGGGGAGGATTATCTTTAGCGGCAGGCTCTCTCTTGGTTGATTTTCTGCCTATCTTGAGAGTGGTTCGGATGGTTTGGTAATTCTAGTCTACGACAACGAAAGCTTTGCCAATCAATGCCGGATGCCCTACGTGAGGATTTCCATATGGTACAGCTAAGTCATCTTTGATGTGGTGGTCAAACGTGAATGGTTTTCTATTTAGTCAAACGGGAAAGATGATGCCAATTTAGTTTATTATCGTGTAATATCTATTATATATATTTATGGCAATTTCTATAAATTTCATAATTGATTTATATGTTTCAATTTGTTTAGTTTTATGGCGATTTTTTATTGTTGTTTTATTATTATTATTATTATTATTATTATTATTATTTTATGTAAACAAAAATTGATCCTCAAATCATTTTTCATTTCGGAATAATATATTAACTAAAGCATGAGAAACATACCTTTCTTTTCTTTTTTTTTTCTTCTCTTTTTTTCTATCCTAAAGCACCCTGTTTTCCTAACAAATTTCTTTTGCACCGCCTTCGAATAGACAGGTGAGTACAACTAGTTCATTCAAAACTTTTGAAGCCTATGATACTATTGAGGATTAACGGCTACAAGCGAGATACACGCAAAGGTATAAACCACGTCTCAGTTAGGCAATATATCAAACGGCTAGCATGCATAAATCATCCATTCTTCTTTATGGGATATGAAGCCTCCATTGCAATAACACACAGCCCCTCCTTGTCAGCTATGCCACGCTGCATCCTTATGTAACCCTTCGCTCCCCATTCTGGTCCCCAGGAGTTCTTCACTATCCAGTACTTGGTTCCATGACGGGTTGTTCCATAGCCAACAACTGCAACTACATGATCCAGCTCTATGCCACATTTTCCAGTAAACACGCCCTGTGATCTTGTAAGCCAATCAGGCCATAAAACCCTGTTAATTCCTAATAACATCATGTTGCTCTTAGTTCCACAAGTATTCCAATTTTCGTTTTTTCAAACTTCTTTTTTACTTTTAATAACTTAGCAATTCGTACGTATTTGCTGCCAGAAACATTGAAGGACTCTTGATTAGATCTACAAATGTTGTCCCACGTTAGATAAGTCAAATAGTACTTTACCTCCGAGTAGAATTGGAAATCAGAACCCCCAGCATCTATGGTCACAGAAACAGGTTGATTTGCAGCTGCTTTAAGCAATGCGTTCTCATTATTAGCAGGCACAAGCTCATATCCATCAATTGACACTACTGTAGAATTTTCCTGCGCAACCACATGACTTAATAAGTTTCATCATAATATAAGGGAAATATTAAAGTTGAGGAAATTTCATTTCTTTTGCAATCATATCATTACTTTTAAAAAAGTTGCAATATCGAGTCGTTATTTTTCAATAGTTTACAATGCCACCCTTATTGTTAATATTTAGAATTAAATTAGATGGCCTCACCTTAGCCGTGGGTGGTGACACACATACAGCTTGTGTTCTAACTTTTTTTTTAATATAAAAAAATGGGTTATTTTGAGAATTTTGACATATTCCGTTGAGATTTAACGGAAAATCAGAACAAAATGTAACATTGTACACTTTTGAAAGATGACGACACAATATTACAACATTTTAAAGATTATGGATATAATTACAAAAGTGATAAAATATCAAGAAATAAGTGAAGTTCCCCAAAAGTTAATCAAACACTAGCTATATCTCAATCAATTAAAGAGTGCGTGAAACATAAAATATATACCATGGAATTAGCATCACAAGTTCCATCTGCTGCTTTGTAAGGGTAATTAGTTTCTGTGTTTATGCCCCCCTTTCGCCTGATGAACTCAAATCAAAGCATATTCTTGAAATCCTCCATTGCAGCCTTGATTTTGTTGAGTATCACAATCTACCAACTCTTGCTCAGACAAAGAAACTAGCTTGTTGGTCTTGATTTGATTAACACCCTCTACTGCTGCAATGGCTGCAAAGGCCCAACAACTACCTGCAATTAAAACATTAACAAAAACAATCAAATATTACAATCAATCGAATCAAGTATTATGTGTTAATAACATGTACAGCCGGAGACAAACTTTATTTACCACATTGGCCTCGGTTCTTAACACTAGTTACAGCACCTTTCTTCCTCCAATCAACAGAGCGGGGAACTCTGTCAACCTTCTCGTACATGAAGCTCCCACTTCCACGTGGCTTTCCTCGGAGCATCCTATATATGGTGCTTAACCTTGGACCCTGTGTAAGTGGTCCTAAATTCATGGTTAGACATGTCGGCAAACTTGTTCAACTTCAGCTTATAAGGTTATGAACATGCATAACATTTTTCTTGAATACATTGAAGCGCTTGTGCTTCTCATCAGCAAGGCTCTTGGAGTTGGAGACCAAGTGGTGGCTCCTCCACCTCTCATACAAATCCCACAAACTTTCCTCGGACCCCAAATCCTTCTCGTGAAAATCAAATGCCTCAGTCACCCCAAGAACCAAAGTAAGCAAGAGAGCAGCGGCCCAAAAGAACTTCATTTTCAATTGCTAGAATTCAACACAAGATGAGTGGGTTTGGTTTAGTTGATAAGTGAGGTGATCATTCATATATATATATATATGCCTTTCAAAGTGCAACAATAAGTAGGACGCGGAAGCTTTTTGTTTTTTTTGTTCTCTTCAATATTGGGGGAGGGGAACGAGTAAACTTATTCGTATGGGAAAAAAAATTCATGTAATTAATTCGAGGTTAATTAAATGGTAAGCTTGTGTGTGCTTGGGGATGGTTTTTCTTGCCAAACAAGTTACAACTAAAAATGGTGAGAGAGAGAAAGAAAGAGAGGACGAGGAAGGTTATGTCTATATTGGCTTTGAGCCACGACTTCTTGCAAGTGGGAAATAAAGTTGTTATAAGTACTGCTTTATCTTTAATTGAAATTTAATTGCTTTAAAATGGATTGGATAGAATTATTAGACGTAAATAGTTAAAAAGAAAAGGAGCACTGAAAAATGTAAATGTGCAGCTGCATGCGCGAGCAAGTAATCCTATTTATAGACCACCTATTTTGCAGTGTGAAGTATGGATTTGTTGGGAAATTGATTGGAAAGAACTATGAACATGTTAGGAAATTGATTGGAAAGAGCTACGAACTTGTTAAAATATATATAATATTTTCTACACTGAGACAAATTGCAAGGATTTTACCTATCTAGATAGTATGAAAGGATTGAGATAAGGCATTAATGGGTTATATACAACTAAATTATATCCAAACGCAGTGACACAAAAAAAAAAAAAAAAAAAAAAATTGGTCTCACATTTTTTGTATAGATGAACGATTGCAAGAAAAAACATGTTGCAATCAATCTCTAAATATCAATAAGTTAGACTGCAATACAATAATCCAACGCCCATGTAAGCCTAGAGAAATGTCTATGATCACCACATCGAGTAGGATATGGTGTGACATTTTTCATGAAATCTTCTCCATATTCCGTACGTGCGATTTGTCTCAATGTAAAATTGTATATATACAACATTATGTAACTATGTAAGCAAGCAAAACACATGCAGCAATGAGACCATCTATTCTTCTTTCAATTTTAGATACAGTTGCACCTATTTTAAATGTTGCATTTTTATGACTTTGAAGTCATGGAAGAATCTTAAGGTGACCTCGTAGGTGAATCCAAGAATGGCTTAGGTGGAAATGGTAAGGATTGAAGGGTTCCTTCTAACATCTCTATCACCTTACCAATTGAAGGCCGATCTGAAGGATTTGTCTGAATGCACCACAAACTAACTATTATCATCTTTTTTGTTGTCTCTTCTACCTCCTCTTCTATTACTTCCCTAAAAGTAGCAGAATTTATGTCCTGTTCAAGCTTCATATAAATCCAGTGTGGAAAATATATTTCACTGGTATGAGAGTGTCCTCCATCAAAATTTTTTCTTCCTCCAACCATTTCAAGAACCAACATTCCGTAGCTGTAAACGTCAGACTTGTGAGAGACTCCACCAAAGTTCCGACTAAATACTTCTGGTGCAATAAATCCTGCAGTCCCTCTCATGCCCGTCAATAACACAATGCTCTCCTTTGTTTTGCATCGTTTAGCAAGGCCAAAATCAGATATTTTTGGGCGCAAATCTTCATCCAAAAGTATATTGTGGGGTTTTATGTCAAAATGTAGGATCCTTGTGTTACAACCACGGTGCAAGTATTCTAGTCCTCGAGCAATGCCAACCGCAATTTGGAACATAGTCTTGCTATCCAAGTGACAATTTGTAATTGGAGATCCTTTATCATATATGAACTTATCAAGAGATCCATTAGGCATGAATTCATAGATCAGAGCTCTTTTAGTCCTCTCGTAGCAATAACCTAAAAGAGTGACTATATTAACATGCGATGTTCTGCTAATGCTAGCTACTTCGTTGATAAATTCTTCTCCATTACCTTCGGACTTGTTGAGGACTTTCACTGCCACCATACGCCCATCAGGTAGCTTCCCTTTGTATACAACACCGTATCCTCCTTGTCCTACTTTATCTTTGAATGAGTTGGTCAATTTCTTTACATCTGAATAAGTATATCGTTTTGGGGCTATTGATCCGCAGTTCTTCATGATTTCCTCATGAATGATTTGAAATTTTTCTGCACCACTATTACAGCAAACCATTGCGTTACTTGAGAAGTGCCCTCTCTTAACGCAATAGATAATAAAACAAAAGTTTACTACAATAGCAGCCACAGCTGCTGAAATGCCTGCATGCAAAGAATGGTCTAAGTCACGTATTTCATTAGAGCATTGAAAGAAGAAAATAAATAAAATAATGTATTGCAGAAATGGTACATTCTTCTGAAACATACAGAAAGATGATGCCATTTCATTATATGTTAGAGCAAGAAAGAAACTAGAATAGCTTTTATACGATATTTGATTGTCCTACCAATTGTAATTTTCAGCCACAGATTGCTTTTCGAAGGATATGGATCTGCAAGAAGAACACAAAGTTAGAGTTCTTTATTTTTTATTTTCCTGAACTTACATGATGACAATTTTATGACTAAAAAGAGCGTGGAAGGAGAAGGGAAGTATATATAGAAGAAAAAAGAAATTATGTAGAATGCTCTAGAAGGCGGTGCCTGTGCATGTGACGATGACCTAGCTAGTAAATTGTCGGAGAGAGAATTGGGTATTATTCCATGAGTGTGAGAATAGAGATTCAACTCAATAAACTCACAGCTTGTAGAAAGGGAATCAGGATTCTCTACATACCATTTGAACTGGATAATATCCATTTAGTTATAGTAGATGCTATTTTGTCCACTCAAAAAGTGAAAAGACAAAAATACTCATTCACTATAACTAACTGGATATTATCCAGTTCATTTAAACTGGAGAGGATCCTGTTCCGTAGAAAGGTGGCAGTCGTCACGCGTACTCAACACACGATAGTTTCATCAACAAGTGGACATGGCTTGTGTGTGATTTAAAAGAACAAAAAACTTGTGAGACAATGCATGAATTTGTGCTACTTGCATGTGTTTGAAACTAGCAAGAATACAGCCAACACCAAAACCAGACGTGATCTTAATCTGGTGAGGTCGACATGAGATGACCATGAACGGCGTACACGACGGACATGGTGGTAGCTGGCAGTGGTTGCGGGGATCGAGGTGATCGGAGATAGTGATGGCTGATGGTGACTAGGTACAATGGCAGCAGTGGCGATGCTTGCGACAATGGGTGGCAATGTGTCAGAAAACAAACCGAGTTAGCTCAATTGGGCAAGTTATTGGATTGTGCAGCCTGAATCCGACTCGACCTGAGCTCACTTGGGTGGTTATTGTATCCGATGCCATGATCCAATTCAAACTAGGCTCACTTTGGCGGTTATTAGACCTTATCTGGTATGCGCATGCAGCATTGAGCCCACTCTAGTTAGATTACAGATCCGAATCCCGCATGTAGCACCTTGGACTGACCTGCTTGGGTTCGTTATTGTATCCGATGACCCAAACCCGACCCACATGTATAGCGCGTGCAAAGTACAGTGAGGGTGCGTGGCTGGCACCTGAAGCACATGGATTGACGGCCAAACTTCAGTGGTGCATGAGGGCGTGCGCGTGGAGGACTTTGGCAGTGTGTGACAGCTCATGTGACGCGTGGGGCAGTTTGTGCCGATTCTTGCAGCGATGTGTAGATCGGTTTCTCGTTTACTTGACTAAACCCTAACTATATAACTTCTTGTTAGATTGATATCAAATTCACAGGTCGTATTAAAAATTGTCGGTTCTAATTAATTGGTGGGATGATAATAAATATAGTAATGAAATCTCTAAAATTTGATTACAATCAAGCCTAAATAAAGAATATTGGAAAATATAAAGCTAACAAAAAAAAAAAAAGCAAGACCCGAACCTCGGACTCTTAAATCTCTTGATGGCCCAATGGGTTGTGGTGCTTGAGACAGGGATTGCGGAAAATCTGCGACACAAAGATTAAAAAAAAAAATCAATAAGAAAAAAGATATAGAAATTGTATAACCAATTAGGAAAGCTGATCGAAAGACCCTGGGAAAGTTGGGAGAACGAGAAATTTGTTTTAATTTGTGATTTAATATATATGGTTTCATAGTATAGTTCCTGAATTTCAACATTATCTTTGTAATTTACTTTATCATTTCAATTGAATATTCTAAGTGTTGAAGCTTGCTTTATTGAGAAAGAGTTTCAATTGATTATTCTGTTTATTAAGATTTATTTATTAATTAAGAAGGAGTTTAAACTCACAAGTGTTTCTACAAATTTAAACTATTGGTATACAAATCAATTTTACGAGCTTTCTTAACTTAACTTGATTTTTTTTTTTACACGTCCACACAAGATGAGGGAAATGGAGAAATGAGATTCGAAATAGTAATCTCAACTTCAAGAGAAATGATCTCCAACCGATTAAATTACCCCTTGGAAACAAGTTAGCTTAATTACTTAACTTCAAACGAGGACATTCTCACAAACATGCACCTACTATATCATAGAATAGTCGAGCTCATTATTCAACAACCTAACAATTCAAGCAGTAAAAAAATAATAAAACAAATATTGGAAATTATAAAGCTAGAACAAAAAATAAAAAAATCAAGCAAGATTCAAACCTGGAACTCCTGATGGAACAATGGACTGTGATGCTGGTGAAGACGAGGTTGGCTGAGAAAGTGATGGAACAATATTGGGCTGTGGTGCTGGTGGAGACGAGGTTGGCTGAGAAAATACTGAGACACAAAGAACAAAAAAAAAAAAAAAAATCAATCAGAAAAAGATAAAGAAATTGTATAACCTAGTTTTGAAAATAACAATTAGGAAATCTGATTGAAAGACTGCGGGAAAGCTGGGAGAACAAGGAATTTGATAAAGAAATTAACAAGAATTTTTTTTTTATAAAAAAAAATCAATTATTCCCTCTGTCCAATAATGCATGAATGTTTTCAGAAGGAAAAACAATCATTAACAATGACTCTATTTTAATTGAATAAATTAATAGAATGGTTTAAAGATTCATCTATTATATAACCTGTAACAAAAATACTAAGTAATGACAAATTAACTTTCTTAAAACTAGACAATAACAACAGTTCGCAGATCGCAAATAAAATATATTTAAAGAGATAACATGCTTGTATACATATAATTATATTTATATAACTAAAAAATTAAATAAATGTAATATACCTATCATGAACTTTGATAAATGAACTATTAAAGTCTTATATATATTGACTTAATCATGATAATATTATTGCATTTGAAACTAGAACATTGATTTAGTGTTTTTTTTTTTTTTTTTTAATGATTATTACAGAAGTTATAAAGATGATAATAGATATAGATGGGACTTTTCATTTGCTGTGGAACCTAAAAATTATCAAATTGATGCACACTTTTAGAAATAGATCACATGCATAATTACCAAACTGGATCGTACAATTAATTGTACAAAGACATAATATGTGAAGGGAAGCCAAAGCCTAAGCTATATACATCAAACATATAGTGCTGAAGAAAATATTGGAACTTAATTATAACAATCAACCTGGTGGATTGGGCCGACTATTGGGAACGGCCCGCGTAAAATATCCTTTTGAGGAATCACCTGAAAATGATCAATTAATGCACACTTTTAGAAATAGAAATTATCAAATTGGATAATACAAAGACATAATATGTGAAGGGAAACCAAAGGGGCTAATTAAGCTACATATCAAACATATATAGTACCGTTTGGAATTGCGGTTTCAATAAGTGCGATTTTAAAAATAGTATTTTTAAAATTAAATAGCGTTTTTGAAATCGCTACTTTTTTAAATCGTAAAGATATTTGGTAAAACATGTTAAAAAATACTTTTTTATTAAATATTTGTTATGCGAATTCATGATTTTGGTTTAAATTAGCATTTTTTTCAAATAAACACCCCCCCACCTTGCTTATTGAAATCGCAGATTTTTTTCCTATTTAAAATTAAGTGTTTTTTAAATCGCAATGCCAAACACCTTATGTTTTACGATATTTTTTAAAAACACAAATTATTCTTACGAAATCGCAATTCCAGATACACCCTATATATGCTGAAGGAACTAACAATCAAACATATGTCTTGTTAGTTTCACTATTTGGAAATATGCATGCTTATTATAGTAGTAATTATGAGGAACACAATGGTCATGATCACAGCGGTCCACAATTTCCACAACCTCCAAGTCAGATAACAAGTAGTTTCAGATTCAATGTTCAATTAATGTTCAATATCAACCTCAAAATCAAATAAAACATACACCAATTACAATCACACAATTTTGTTGACGAAATAAAACCTTTTGAAGAATGAACTCTTCAAATGTAAAACATTATGGGACAGCCAGATTACCATTCAATATTATTTGAACAAGAAAGAGAGGGGAATTAGAAGATATTTAATATGGTTATCAGTGTAATACCAACAATAACGTCGACGAAGGTAATCTTACTCCGATACTTATTAGATACTGCAACAAGAAGATAAAATTAGTTAGAAGTCTTTATAAAAAAAAAAAAATTATCTTGGATAGTTTGGTCGTAAGAAATTAAGCCAAACGCATTATTCAGCAACCACAAAAACATAACAAAAGGAATAAAAACAAAAGAAAAAGCAGAAAATTAATCCAGACCTGCTTCAGGTGACTCAGCAAATGGCATCTCCGACGACTGCGGTGGTAGCACAGTGAAGCGCAGTGTCCGGTGAGTGTTGGCGCATAGAAAGGGTCTGTTGCAGTTCACATAGCGTTCGTTTCCACCACAAAAACAAGCTTGTATGGACATGAACATGAACGATATGAACATGAACATGAACATGTGAGGGGACGATGGTCTGCGTGAACCCATGTTTTCAAATTGGAATAAGAAGAAGAAACCGAAGGAATATATCACAGCTGGGAGAGAGAGTGTGAATGAAAATCATAGGAAACGCGGTTTGAAGCAATTATAAGAACTTCTGTCCGAATTGGTCATCTGGAAGCAATAATGCACTAACGAAAGACCTTTATTGACTGTAGAAAAAGTAGTCTAAGCGAAAGCTCTTTGCCCCTTTTACTACGAAAAAGGACTCCTATCGTAGACCAAGTCCACAAGTGATTTTTTTTTTTTTTCAAAAAAGATGCCATTGCCAGGTATCTTCGTGAAAAATCATTTCTGTGGGTCAAAATTTTAAATTATTTGTTTAAATTACGAACTATTCAAAAATTTAATTATTATAAATCCTTATCTTAACTCCCCAAAAATAGATAAACAAGAGAGAGGCAAAGAGCCATTTTGTGTTATCTAGTGAAATAAATGAATGAAAATATATGGTAATTATTAATTAATTATTGTTGAGTGACTTGTCTTCCACGGGGGGCCCAGTAATTTTTTGCTTTTTTTTTTTTTTTTTTTTTGTTTTTGTTTTTGGGTGTTTTCTTTGTAAATAAATGAATATATGATAATTATTGCGTGAGTAACGTGGGGCCAGTTATTTTTTGGTTTTGGTTTTTGTTATTTTTTTGGTTTATCTTGTTAATAAATTGAATAAATGGTAAATTATTGTAGCGTGACTTGACTTTCACGTGGGGCCATTTTTTGCACGTGGATTGGTTTTCTTTGACTGTAGCCGACGTCTACTTCTTTTTCCGAGTTAGATAGGAAGTCTTTCCGCAACCAACTTTGGGGACTATAAATTTATAATGGATATAAGTTTAAACAGTAATTCTACATATTCAATTCTTAATTTTTTTTTTTTTTTTCTATAATGGTTACAAATTATTTGATCAATTTTTATTAAAAAATGAAAAAATTTTAAGGGTCGACAGACATTTCATAATACTAGTGGAAAAGGCACGTGCTTAATTCCCTTTGGTGTGATGCTTAAGATTGAAACGTTAGTATTGTATGCTTAAAAAAAAATTATAATAGAAAGTTAATAAAAATAGATATAACTTGTTATTTAACAGTCAAACTCAAAACCATATATACAAAGTATTTATGACATAAAGTAAATATCTAAATTATTAATAAAAGAGCATATTTAAATTTTTGCACAAATAAAATGATAACACAACATTACAAAAGTGAGTAGATACAATATACAACAAAAAATAAACTGCAAATAAAAGTTATAATCTAAATGGCAAGCACATTATAACCACAAATGGGACAGTATGTTTTTGTCTTTATGTACTAAGTTCCTGCTTGATCTCCTCTTTGATTTCATTTTTGCTACCCATCCCTTAGTACATGCACAAACTCCTATTAATTAAGGTGCCTCACTGTAATAGAACTTAAATGATACTACAATGAAGACCATACAATCTAACCGAAAAAAGAATTTTACAAAGATATATAATCAATCACTAAGCAAGTACTCATCATACATGTAATATGCTTACCAATACATGTCAAAACAAATCAGATAAAGTAACTATATAAACTAATCTCCCCATTTTGAATCAAACACATTGACAATGAGATCAAACTTTGCTGAACATCGGCTATTTTGCAGTGTGAAGTATGGATTTGTTGGGAAATTGATTGGAAAGAACTATGAACGTGTTAGGAAATTGATTGGAAAGAGCTACGAACTTGTTAAAATATATATAATATTTTCTACACTGAGACAAATTGCAAGGATTTTACCTATCTAGATAGTATGAAAGGATTGAGATAAGGCATTAATGATATACAACTAAATTATATCCAAACGCAGTGACATAAAAATTAAAAAAATTAAAAAAAAAAAAAAAAAAAATTGGTCTCACATTTTTTGTATAGATGAACGATTGCAAGAAAAAACATGTTGCAATCAATCTCTAAATATCAATAAGTTAGACTGCAATACAATAATCCAACGCCCATGTAAGCCTAGAGAAATGTCTATGATCACCACATCGAGTAGGATATGGTGTGACATTTTTCATGAAATCTTCTCCATATTCCGTACGTGCGATTTGTCTCAATGTAAAATTGTATATATACAACATTATGTAACTATGTACGCAAGCAAAACACAGCAATGAGATCATCTATTCTTCTTTCAATTTTAGATACAGTTGCACCTATTTTAAATGTTGGATTTTTATGACTATGAAGTCATGGAAGAATCTTAAGGTGACCTGGTAGGTGAATCCAAGAAAGGCTTTGGTGGAAATGGTAAGGATTGAAGGGTTCCTTCTAACATCTCTATCACCTTACCAATTGATGGCCTGTCTGAAGGATTGGTCTGAATGCACCACAAACTAACTATTGTCATCTTTTTTGTTATCTCGTCTACCTCATCTTCTATTGTTTCCCCAAAAGTAGTAGAATCTTTGTCCTGCTCAAGCTTCGTATAAATCCAATGTGGAAAATATGTCTCACTAGTGTGAGAGAGTTCACCATCAAAATTTTTTCTTCCTCCAACCATTTCAAGAACCAACATCCCGTAGCTGTAAACGTCAGACTTGTGAGAGACTCCACCAAAGTTCCGACTAAATACTTCTGGTGCAATAAATCCTGCAGTCCCTCTCATGCCCGTCAATAACACAATGCTCTCCTTTGTTTTGCATCGTTTAGCAAGGCCAAAATCAGATATTTTTGGGCGCAAATCTTCATCCAAAAGTATATTGTGGGGTTTTATGTCAAAATGTAGGATCCTTGTGTTACAACCACGGTGCAAGTATTCTAGTCCTCGAGCAATGCCAACCGCAATTTGGAACATAGTCTTGCAATCCAAGTGACAATTTGTAATTTGAGATCCTTTATCATATATGAACTTATCAAGAGATCCATTAGGCATGAATTCATATATCAGGGCTCTTTTACTCTTCCCGTAGCAAAAACCTAGAAGAGTGACTATATTAACATGCGATGTTCTGCTAATGCTAGCCACTTCGTTGATAAATTCTTCTCCATTACCTTTGGACTTGTTGAGGATTTTCACTGCCACCATACGCCCATCAGGTAGCTTCCCTTTGTATACAACACCGTATCCTCCTTGTCCTACTTTATCTTTGAATGAGTTGGTCAATTTCTTCACATCTGAATATGTATATCGCTTTGGGGCTATTGATCCGCAGTTCTTCATGATTTCCTCATCAATGACTTGATAATTTTTTGCACCACTTTTATTGCAGACCATTGCGTTACTGGAGAAGTGCCTTCTCTTAACGCAATAGATAATCAAACAAAAGGTTACTACAATCGCAGCCACTGCTGCAGAAATGGCTGCATGCAGAGAATGGTCTAAGTCACTTATTTCATTAGCACAGAAAGAAGAAAAGAACTAAAATAATGTATTGCAGAAATGGTACATTCTTCTGAAACATACAGAAAGATAATGCCATTTCATTATATGTTAGAGCAAGAAAGAAACTAGAATAGCTTTTATACGATATTGATCGTCATACCAATTGCAATTTTCCGCCACAGATTGTGCTTCGAAGAATATGGATCTGCAAGAAGAACACAAAGTTAGAGTTCTTTTTTTTTTTTCTTTTTTTTTTCTGTACTTACATGATGACAATTTTATGACTAAAAAAGAGCGTGGAAGGAGAAGGTTAGTATATATATAGAGTAAAATATATAGAAGAAAAAAGAAATTATGTAGAATGCTCTAGCTAGAAGGCTGTGCCTGTGCATGTGACGAAGACCTAGTATATTGTGTGAGCGAGAATAGCCTATTCCATGAGTGAGGATAGAGAATCAACTCGATAAACCAGATCACAGCTTGTAGAAAGGTGGCAGTCGTCAGCAGCACACGCTAGTTTCATCAAGAAGTGGACATGGCTTGTGTAGTTGTGTGTGATTTAAAAGAACAAAAAACTTGTTAGTTGTGAGACAAGGCATGAATTTGTGTTACTTGCATGTACGTGTTTGAAACCAAATAACTAAGCAAGAATACAGCCAAAACCAAAACCAGGCGTGATCTTAATCTGGTGAGGTCGACATGAAATGGCGTACACGACGGAGATGGTGGTAGCTGGTAGTGGTTGTGGGAATCAAGGTGATTGGAGACAGTGATGGCTGATGGTGACTGGGGACAATGGCGGCAGCAGCAGTGGCTTGCGACAACGGGTGGCAATGTGTCAAAAAATAAACTGGGTTGGCTCAATTGGGCCAGTTATTGGATCATGTAGCCTGAATCCGACTCGAGCTGAGCCCACTTGAGTTGTTATTGTATCCGATGCCATGATCCAATTCAAACTAGGCTCACTTTGGTGGTTATTAGATCTGTAAACCTTTTGAGCCCACTCTAGTCGGATTACAGATTTGATCGAATCCCACATGCAGCACCTTGGACTAACCCACTTGGGTTGTTTATTGGATCTGATGACCCAAACCCAACCCACATGTATAGCGCATGCAAAGTACAGTAACGGCGCGTGGCTGGCGCGTGAAGCACATGGACTAACGGCCAGTAACTTGAGTGGTCCATGAGGGCGCACAGAGGACTTTGGTAGTGCCTGACGGCTCATGTGACTCGTGGGATGACAGTTTGTGCTGATTCTTGCAGCTATGTGTAGATTGGTTTCCATTTACTTGATTAAACCCTAACTCTATAACTTCTTGACAGATTCATGTTAAATTAATAAATTCGTAAGTCATATTAAAAATTGCCTGTTCTAATAGGTGGGATAATAAATATAGTAATGAAATCTCTAAAATTTGATTACAATCAAACCTAAATAAAGAATATTGAAAAATATCAAGCTAAAAAAAAAAAAAAAGCAAAAAAAGCAAAACCCGAACCTGGGAATCGAGAGGGAAGACCGAAACCTCGGATTCCTGAATCTCTTGATGGCCCAAATCCAATGGGTTGTGGTGCTGGCGCACTGAACTGAGCTGGAGACGGGGATTTGGGAAAATCTGTGACACAAAGATTAAAAAAAAAAAAAAAAAAATCATCAATAAGAAAAAGATATAGCTAGAAATTGTATAACCTAGTTTTGAAAATGACAATTAGGAAAGCTGATTGGAAAAACCCCGGGAAAGCTGGGAGAACGAGAAATTTGATAGAGAAACAAGAATTAAGAAAATAAATAAATTCCCTACCCTCTGTCCAATAATGAATGTTTTTAGAACCAAAAACATATAATACGTTGGCAGCCACTATATTTTATATGTTATTTCAAAAGGGAAATATATTTTTATAAACAAATTGTTAGAAATTAACATGTTTCGGTAATGGTTGTATATCTTCATATTTGAATCTGTATTTGTAATTTATCTCTTCTTTTGTAAACAGACTCCATTATATATACGTACAACGGCCCCTACTATACCACACATTTGGTTAGGCAGAATAACTAAATCATAGTGTTATATTTATCATACATGGTATCAAAGTCAAGTTTTGATCTTGAGACGTGTGGATTTTATGGGTTGACCGCGATTCCAAATTAAACAAAATTGATTTAAAAAAACAATTAATCACAACACCACAAACCCTAGTGAAACCCTTAGGAGAGAAGGTGATGATCAATGTCTTGAGGCCTAAACATAGCGTAGTTTGTCATTTCGAGTTATGTTTTCACTTTCTGCATATAACATGCATATGTTATTTTAATCGGTGCAAAACCAAAGGACTTAATGATAATTTATTGTCAAGCTAAGTCACGTATATCACTAATTTTGTTTAATTTGTTGTGATTTAATATGGTTTTATTGTACAGTTCTTAAGTTTGAACATTATCTCTGTAATTCACTTATCATTTCAATTGAATATTCTAGGTGTTGAAGCTTACTTTAGTGAGAAAGAGTTTCAATTGATTATTCTATTTATTAAAATTTATTTATTAATTAAGGAGGAGTTTAAACTCACAAATGTTTCTTCAAACTTAAACTATTGGTACACAAATCAATTTTACGAGCTTTCTTAACCTTTTTTTTTTTTTTTGACATGGTCTGCATAAGGGGAAGGAAATTGAGAAGGAGAATTTAAACTAGTGATTGCATCTTCAAGACGTGGTCTCCAACCGATTGAGCTACTCCTTAGGGATCAGACGAGCTTACTTAACTTCTTACGAGCTGAGGACATGTGCACAATTAAACATGCACCTACTATATCTTAGAATAGTCGAGCTCATTATTCAACAACCTAACAATTAATTGAAGCACTAAAAAAAATAACAAACGAAATATTGGAAATTATGAAGCTAGAACAAAAAATAAAAAATAAAGCAAGACTCATACCTGGGACTCCTGATGGAACAATGGGCTGTGATGCTGGTGGAGACGAGGTTGGCTGAGAAAGTGATGGAACAATATTGGGCTGTGATGCTGGTGGAGACGAGGTTGGCTGAGAAACTACTGAGACACAAAGAACAAAAAAAAAAAAAAAAAAATCAATCAGAAAAAGATAAAGAAATTGTATAACCTAGTTTTGAAAATAACAATTAGGAAATCTGATTGAAAGACTGCGGGAAAGCTGGGAGAACAAGGAATTTGATAAAGAATTAAAAAAAAAAAAAAATCAATTCCCTCTGTCCAATAATGAATGTTTTCAGAAGGAAAAACAATCATTAAGTATTGATAAACTTTCCTTAAACTAGACAATAACAGTACTTCGCAGGCAAATAAAGTATATTTAAAGAGATAACATATGCTTGTATTTATACATATAAATATATAACTAAAAAATTAAATAAATTATCAAATTAATGCACACTTTTAGAAATAGACATTACCAAACTGGCCGGATAGCACAAAGGCATAATAATATGTGAAGGGAAGCCAAAGCCTAAACGACATCAAACATATATATATATATATCTATGCTGAAGAAATTGGAACTAACAATCAACCTGCAGGTACGGCCTTGTCATAATTATTTCTTGCAGAACAATGAGAGGCGGAATATGTATTGTGGGAGAAGCAAAAATGCTCGATAGCCTCGTTGCCAGCAAAAAAACCAGTTTGTATGGACATGAACATGAACATGAACATGTAAGGGGATGATGAACCCATGTTTTAAAATTGGAATGAGACCAAGAAACCAACGGAAAATGGAACTACATATATAACTATGCTATGCATATCACAAAATCATACATATGTAATATGTAGAGGGTGGAAACGCGGTTTGAAGGAATTATAAGAACTTCTGTCCGAATTGGTCATCTGGAAACAAGAAAGCACTAACGTAAGACCTTTATTGACTGTATAGTAGAAAAAGTAGTCTAACCGAAAGCTCTTTGTCCCTTTTCCTACGAAAAAGGACTCCTAACGTAGACCAAGTCCACAAGTGATTTTGTTCATGGATCGAAGATGCCATTGCCAGGTAACTTCGTGAAAAATCTTTTCTGTGGGTCAAAATTTTAAATTATTTGTTTAAATTATTAACTATTCAAAAATTTAATTACTATAAATTCTTATCTTATCTCCCCAAAAATAGATAAACAAGAGAGGCAAAGAGCCATTTTGTGTTATCTACTAAAAGGAACAAATGAATGAATATATATGGTAATTATTAATTAATTATTGTTGAGTGATTTGTCTTCCACGTGGGGCCCAGTAATTTTTTGCTTTTGCTTTTTTGTGTTATCTTTGTAAATAAATGAATATATGATAATTATTGCGTGACTAACGTGGGGCCAGTTATTTTTTGTATTATCTTGTTAATAATTGAATGTATGGTAAATTATTGTAGCGTGACTTGACTTTGCTTTTGCTTTTCGTTTTTCACGTGGTTTGGTTTTCTTTAACTGTAGCCGACGCGCGTCTACTTCTTTTTCGAGTGAATGGATAAGAAGTCTTTCCACAACCAACTTTGCGGGTTATAAATTTATAATGGATATAAGTTTAAAGAGTAATTCTAAGTATTCAATTTTTAACTTTTTTTAATGGATATAAATTATTTGATCAATTTTTATTAAAAAATAAAAAAATCTAAAGGTCGATAGATATGTCACATTAACTCAATTGTATAAAAATAAGATGAGAGTTAAGTATTTAGAATATGAGCATTGTTATACATCAACCACTTATCTTTCTCACATCTTCAAAGCGTATGTGGTGTAGTCTTCATAATTTGGTACATAAAAATTAGTTTATTCGTTGGAAGACCACGTTACATAGGCTTTGAGGAATATGGGTGATGAATAGAATTACTCTATAAATTTAATATAAATCGGGTGGGATCTTTCAATTTAGTCTCGAAAATTAAAAATATCATTTGTTCCTTGAGCATATGAAAAGTACATCATATGTTAATGACACATGACACGTTCAAAGATTGATTTGTAAGAATTTTCCTCCAGCTGAGCCTGTAGAAAATTTTTGTCCTATTGTAAAAGGACATGTTTACAATGCTTTAGAAGCGTAGAAAACTAAGAAAGGACATTTACGAAAAAAACAAAGAGCGATAGAGAGATTGTGAGGGAGCTAAGAAGGAAAAAGTACACATAACCCTTTCAAATTATCATCTCATTATCAATCTCCCCTCCATTCGAATAAACAGGTGAGCACATTGCTAGTTCATTCAAAACATTTGAAACTAATGATACAATTGCACCTATTTTAAATGTTGGATTTTTATGACTATGAAGCCATGGAATTAAGAATCTTGAGGTGACCTGGTAGGGGAATCCAAAAAAGGCTTTGGTGGAAACTGTAAGGATTGAAGGGTTCCTTCTAACATTTCTATCACCTTATCAATTGATGGTCTATCTGAAGGATTTGTCTGAATGCACCAGAGACTAACTATTATCATCTTTTTTATTGTATCTTCTTCCTCCTCTTCTATTATTTCCTCAAAAGTAGTAGAATTTTTGCCTTGTTCAAGCTTCTTATAAATCCAGTGTGGAAAATATGCCTCAGTGACATGAGAGAGTCCACAATCAAAATTTTTCCTTCCACCAACCATTTTAAGAATCAACTTTCCGTAGTTGTAAACGTCAGACTTGTGAGAGACTCCACAAAAGCTCACACTAAATACTTCTGGTACAATATAACCTACAGTTCCTCTCATGTCCGCCATTGATACAACACAATCATTTGTTTTGCATAGTTTAGAGAAGCCAAAATCAGATATTTTTGGGCACAAATCTTCATCCAAAAGTATATTGTGTGGTTTTATGTTGAAATGTAGGATACTTGTGTTATAACCACCATGCAAGTATTCTAATGCTCGAGCAACGCCAACTGCAATTTGGAACAGAGTCTTGCTGTCCAAGTGATAATTTGTAAATGGAGATCCTTGATCATATATGAACTTATTGAGAGATCCATTAGGCATGAATTCATAGATTAAAGCTCTTTTAGTCCTCTCATAGCAAAAACCTAGAAGAGTGACTACATTAACATGTGATATTCCACTAATGCTAGCCACTTCGTTGATAAATTCTTCTCCATTACCTTTGGACTTGTTGAGGATTTTCACTGCCACCATACACCCATCAGGTAGCTTCCCTTTGTATACAACACCATATCCTCCTTCTCCTACTTTATCTTTGAATGAGTTGGTAAATTTCTTCACATCTGAATAAGTATAACGCTTTGGGGCTATACATTCGTACTTCTTTATGATTTCCTCCTCATTGATTGGATAATTCTTTTCATCACTTTTCCAGCAGACCATTGCATTAATTGAGAAGTGCCCCCTGATCTTAACGCTGCAGATAATCACAAAAGAGATTGCTACAATCCCAGCCACAGCTGCAGAAATTCCTGCATGCAAAGAATGGTCTAGTAGTCTCGTATTTCATTAGAGCATAGAAAAAAGAAAATAAATAAAATAATGTATTTCATTGATCAATCGTCATACCAATTGCAATATTTATGAGCTCCAAATTGCGCGGTTCTGCAACAAGAACACAAATAAGTTAGAATTCTTTAGATTATGATGCTTCTTACACACAAAATGTTTTTGAAGTTCGATGATTTAGAAATGATTCTTCCTTAGAAGTTGAAACTATATACATATATATATATATAAGGAAGTCTCACCCCTACCATTATTTGTGGGATATGAAGCATCCATTGCAATACCACACAGGCCCTCCTTCTCAGAGATGCCACGCTGCATCCTAATATAACCCTTCTCTCCCCAATCTAGTGCCCAGGAGTTCTTCACTATCCAGTACTTGATTGATTCCATTACCAGTTGTTCCATAGCCAACAACTGCAACTACATGATCCAGCTCTGTTCCACATTTTCCAGTAAACACCCCCTGTGATCATGTAAGCCAATCAAGACATCAAACTCACTTAATTCCTAATAACATCATGTTGCTTTTAGTTTCCTCAAGTATTCCAATTTCCTTTTCTTTTTTTTTTTCCTTTTAATAACTTAGCAACTCATATTTGCGGCCAGAAACAATAATTGATTAGATCTACAAATATTGTCCCACGTCAGATAAGTCAAATACTTAACCTCCGAGTAGAATTGGAAATCAGAACCCCCAGAATCTATAAACACAGATACAGGTTGATTTGCAGCTGCTTTAAGCAATGCGTTCTCATCATTAGCAGGCACATGCTCATACCCATCAATTGACACTACTGTAGAATTTTCCTGCACAACCACATGACTTAATAAGTTCTTTATCATATATAATATAAGGGAAATATTAAAATCGAGAAAAATTTTAGTTACTCTTTGATCTTTCATCACTTTTGTAATCATACCATTAATTTTAAAAAAAGTTGCAATATCGAGTCGTTATCTCTCAAAAGTTTGCAATGTCACCTCTATTGTTACTAATCACCGCTTGTTTAAACAAAAAATCAAAAAACAAAAAGAGGGTTTATTTTGAGAATTTTGACATCCACGGTTAAGATCAATTTAAATCAGAATAAAATGTAATATTGCAAACTTTTGAAAGATGACGACACAATATTATAACTTTTTAAGAATTAAAAGTATGATTGCAGAAGTGATACAAAATTAAGGAATAAGTGAAGTTTCCTCTAAAAATTAATCAAACACTAACTACCTCAATCAATTCAAGAAGAGCGCAACATAAAATATATACCATGGAATTAGCATCACAAGTTCCATTTGCGGCTTTGTAAGGGTAATTAGTTTCGGTGTTTATGCCCCCCTTTCGCTTGATGAACTCAAAAGAAGATTCTGGAAATCCTCCATTGCAGCCTTCATTTTGTTCAGTATCACAATCTACCAACTCTTGCTCAGACAAGGAAACTAGCTTATTGGTCTTGATTTGATTAACACCCTCTACTGCTGCAATGGCTGCAAAGGCCCAACAACTACCTGCAAAACATCAACAAAAACAATCAAATATTACAACCAATCGAATCAAATATTATGTCTTAATAACATGGCCGGGGCCAAACTTTATTTACCACATTGGCCTTGGTTCTTAACACTAGTCACAGCACCTTTCTTCCTCCAATCAAGAGAGTGGGGAACTCTGTCAACCTTCTCGTACATGAAGCTCCCACCTCCACGTGGCGTTCCTTGGTGCACCCTGTGGTGCTTAACCTTGGACCCTGCATAAGTGCTCCTAAACTCATGGTTAGACATGTCGGCAAACTTGTTCAACTTCAGCTTATAAGGCTTATCCATCTGGTTGGTATTATGAACATGCATAACATTTTCCTTGAATACATTGAAGCGCTTGTTCTTCTCATCAGCAAGGCTCTTGGGGTTGGAGACCCTGTGGTGGCTCCTCCACCTCTCATACAAATCCCATAAACTTTCCTCCGACCCCAAATCCTTCTCGTGAAAATCAAAAGCCTCAGTCACCCCAAGAACGAAAATAAGCAAGAAAGCAGCAACCCAAAAGAAGTTCATTTTCATGGGTTAAAGGTGATCCCTGCAATTCACCATGTATATCCAAACGCAGTGACAGAAAAAAATAAAATAAAATAAAAAATAAAAAAAATTGGTGATGCAGAATATTCCGTGATAGATTAATATTTAGGATAGAAGTCTATTATCATTATCATCAGGAGTCGTTATTGTCATTATCATTTAGTTGTGTTTTATTTGTTAAGGTATCTTATTTGTTGTTCAATTATAGTTAAAGTCCAACTCTAATGCAGAGTTCAAGTCCAACGTTGTTTAGGTTACATACTTTTTTGGTGTGGCTCCAGACTTATCAATTTATGCTATTGATCTAAAAAAAAAAAACAATTGCAATCAATTATGAGTTAGAGTGCAATACAATAATCCAACCCTATGTAAGCCTGGAGAAAGTCTCTCACCACATCGTATAAGATATGCCAATACGGTGTAACATTTTTCTTGGAAAGTTTGTCTCCGTTATTAAATTCATCTTTGTGTGTAATTCCATAAAAATCTATCTTTTTCTACGGAATTTATATAAAATTAGAATTATATCATTGTTCAAAAAAAAAAAAAAAAAAAAATCAAAGGGTGACTTGGCCACTCCCTAACATGGGGTGGAGCCATCACCAATTGTAGCCAACCCCTCAAACAGAGGGGGAGGAGCCGCTGTTGTTAGTCACTCTCCTTTGCCTTCTATAACTGAACACAAAATTGAAATCTTCTCTCCTTATACTGTGCGATTTGTCTCAATGTCAAATTGTGTATATACAACATTGTGTAAGCGAGCAAAACATAGTAATAAGATCATCTATTCTTCTTTCAAGTTTGGATACAATTGCACTTATTTTAAATGTTGGATTTTTTTGACGATGAAGTTGGGGAAGAAGAATCTTAAGGTGACCTAGTGGGCGAATCCAAGAAAGGCTTTGGTGGAAATGGTAAGGATTGAAGGGTTCCTTCTAACATTTCTATCACCTTACCAATTGATGGCCGATCTGAAGGATTGGTTTGAATGCACCACAAACTAACTATAATCATCTTTTTTGTTGTCTCGTCTTCTGCGTCTTCTATTATTTCTCCAAAAGTACCAGAATTATTGCCTTGTTCAAGCTTTGTATAAATCCAGTGTGGAAAATATGTCTCACTGGTACGAGAGAATTCACCATCAAAATTTTTTCTTCCTCCAACCATTTCAAGAACCAACATTCCGTAGCTGTAAACGTCAGACTTGTGAGAGACTACACCAAAATTTCGACTAAATACTTCTGGTGCAATGAAACCTACCGTTCCTCTCATGCCTGTCATTGATACAATACTCTCTTTTGTTTTGCATAGTTTAGCAAGGCCAAAATCAGATATTTTTGGGCACAAATCTTCATCCAAAAGTATATTGTGTGGTTTTATGTCAAAATGTAGGATCCTTGTGTTACAACCACGGTGCAAGTATTCTAGTCCTCGAGCAATGCCAACCGCAATTTGGAACATAGTCTTGTTGTCCAAGTGACAATTTGCATCTATAGATCCTTTATTATATATGGACTTATCAAGAGATCCATTAGGCATGAATTCATAGATTAGAGCTCTTTTAGTCCTTTCGTAGCAAAAACCTAGAAGGGTGACTATATTAATATGTGATGTTTTACTAATGCTAGCCACCTCGTTGATAAATTCATCTCCATTACCTTTGGAGGTGCTCAAGATTTTCACTGCGACCATACGCCCATCAGGTAGCTTCCCTTTGTATACAACACCATATCCTCCTTGTCCTACTTTATCTTTGAATGAGTTGGTCAATTTCTTCACATCTGAATAAGTATATCGCTTTGGGGCTATTGACCCATAGTTCTTTATGATTTCCTCGTTATTGATTTGATAGTTCTTTGCACCACTTTCCCAGCAGAGTACCATTGCATTACTTGAGAAGTACTGCCCTCTCTTAACGTTGTAGATAATTAATACAAAAGAGATTACTACAATCCCCGCCACAGCTGCAGAAATGCCTGCATGCAAAAGTGGTCTAATAGTCACGTATTTCATTAGAGCACAGAAAGAAAAGAAATAAGATAATGTATCGCAGAAATGGTACACTCCTCTGAAACATAAATAAAGATATATAATGCCTTTTCATTATATATGTTAGAGCAAGAACGAAAGAAACTAGAATAGCTTTTATACGATATTGATCACCATACCAATTACAATTTTCAGCCACCAATTGCTCTTCGAAGGTGGTTCTGCAACAAGAACACAAAGTTAGAGTTGTTTATTTGATGACAAAGTTTTTTGTCCCTGAACTAATTACATTACGACGATGTTATGATTAAAAATGAGTGTGGAAAGATGGGAAGTATATATATATATATATATATAGAAGATATTTATTTTTATGACACACACACATCATATATATAACGATACTAACAATTCAAGCACTAAAAAAATAAGAAAAGAAATATTGGAAATTATAAAGCTAGAAAAAAAATAATAATAAAGCAAGACCCAAACCTGGGACTCCTGATGGCACAATGAGTTGGGGTGCTGGCGAATTAATGAACGGAGTTGGAGAAAGGGATTGTGGAAAAACTGAGACACAAAGAACCCAAAAAAATTCAATCGCAGAAAGATGGGAAGTATATATATATATATATATATAGAAGATATTTATTTTTATGACACACACACATATCGTATATATAACGATACTAACAATTCAAGCACTAAAAAAATAAGAAAAGAAATATTGGAAATTATAAAGCTAGAAAAAAAAATAATAATAAAGCAAGACCCAAACCTGGGACTCCTGATGGCACAATGAGTTGGGGTGCTGGTGAATTAATGAACGGAGTTGGAGAAAGGGATTGTGGAAAAACTGAGACACAAAGAACCCAAAAAAATTCAATCGCAAAAAGATAAAGAAAATTCAAAAACCTAGTTTTTGAAAATAAAAATTAGGAAAACTAATTGAAAGACTGCGGGCCAGAAAGCTAGGATCGAGAACGAGGGATTTGATAAAGAAATAAGAATTAAATAACAAATTGAATTCGTCCCCAAGAGGTAGCTCAATCGGCTGGGACCACACTTAATGAAGTGGAGGTCATTAGTTCAAATCTCCCTCCCCCTCACATGTCAAAAAAAAAAAAAAATAACAAATTGAATTCCGTCTGTCCAATAATTGAATGTTTTAAGAAGGAAAAACAATCATTAAATGATTAACATATAATTAATACGTTGGCTGCAGCCACTATATATATTTTCTATGTTGTTTCAAAAGGGAAATATATTTTTAAGAAAGAACCAATATATTTTTAGCACAAATCCTATCGTGAAGACGTTAAGGCATGGATCGATATATAGCCCATATTGCAAATGGTTGTTACTTGCACATTAACATGCATATGATTTTCTGTCTTATCATATTGACCTATGAATTAGCTAGTCTTGCATGTGAAGTTTCACTCTGATTAATTAATTAAACTTGGGGGCGCTACAATCAATGCCTAATTCATCACTGTTGTTGTCCATTTCTGTGTTATCAATTCAAACCTCTCTAAATTAAGTTTAAAGACAAGGCTCCACAATTAATCCAAAACGACAACAACTACAACAAGAAATATTGCAATTAAGCTGACCAACAGGGTAAGGTGCAAATTAAAGTCAATTTTACGAGAAATTAATGTGAACCCTAATGTAACCTTATTCAATTTCAGAGATGTATGCTCTGTGATGTAAGAGCTTTATACTCGTGAAATTTCATCGATGAAAGTTCCATATTTTTCAAAAAAAAAAAAAAAAAAATTCAAGCCCTTAAAAAATAAGAAAAGAAATATTGGAAGTTATAAAGCTAGAATAAAAAAATAATAATAATAAAATAAAGCAAGAACCAAACCAGCTGGGACTCCTGATGATTCAACGGGCTGTGGTGCTGGCAGTGGAACGAACGGATCATCATTTCCAGTAGGGGATTGCGAAGAAACTGACCGAGACACAATGAACAAAAAATAAATCAATCACAAAAAGATAAAGAAATTGTATAAACTAGTTGAAAATAAAAATTAGGAAAACTGATTGAAAGACTGCAGGAAAGCAGGGAGAAAGAGGAATTTGATAAAGAAACAAGAATTCAAAAAAAATATATATATACACTTTATATAAAAAGTACACGTAAATAATATACTCATGAAATAATAATTAATACGCTTCTAAGTTCTAACAAACATGAATACGAGGGAATGGGTTTTCATTATTTGGACAAGAAAGAGAGAAATATTTAGAAGATATATAATTAATATGGTTCTCATCGCATAATACCAGCGACAATTGGACGCTGCGCAGAACGAGTAACAGTTCCTGCAATAAGAATATAAAATTATTTAGAAGTCTTTATATCAAGAGAAGACGTTACTTATTCACAAATCTAATAGTAACGAAGAAAAAAAAAAAAAAAAAAAAATCTGATCATGACAAGAAATAGTTATTGAAAAGCTCATAGAATATTTTTTTTTTATAGATTTTTTTTTTTTTTTTGTTTAATGCATTTTTTACTAGTGTTTTTTTTTTTTTTTTTAACAAAGTTTTTATTATAGTGATCGGTCAAACCAATTATTACTTCTCTTTTGCTTTCTCTTGAGTTCCATGCTTCTATTTTGTGCCCTTACAACTAAATAGAGGATTGAAATCTTTTCAAATTTTTTAAAATATGAATTTCGTTACATCTAACCGTCCAAATAAATGCAGAGTTTGTGTGTTACTTAGGCAAATGGGCTCGACATGTTAAAAAATAAAATTAATTACCTTAATTGGTAACACATAAATCCTGCATTTATTTGAACCTTTAGATGTAATGAATTACTCAAATTTAAAAATCTAATAATCTCATATTTTATAAAATCTGAGGGGATCCTAATCCGCTAAATAGATTTATTTTGTTTTGCACAATTTTTTATGTACTAAAAGCACTTTTAAAACTCTTTAAACACTGAATAGTATCATTTCCATTTCAAATGAAATAGATGGTATTCGGTTAGTATTTTTTAGAGAGGTAAAATTGTTATTTTAATTTTTTGGACAATTTTACCCTTCTAACATACATTAACGGGATATTATCAATTTTAAATAAAATAGAGGATATTTTCCCTGTTAACACAATATTTTCAAATAGGCTCTTAGCTAGGAAAGAGCTCTACGAGAGAGTGGGATAGTTAGTACTGCACAGTCTGCACTTAAAACCATGGCTACAAGTGTCGTGCATTATTTATTTATTTATTGTCAGAAACTAATTTTGAATCCAAGCTTAATTAGGCTAATACGCTGAGCATCTCTAGTATTAGTGGCATAAAATAGGTTTTTTTTTTGCCCTTCAATAGAAAATGGACAAGTCAAAATATCATACTAAATTAGATTAAGACCAAAGGAAGATGTTACACATCTTTCTCTTAAGGAAAAACTTCACTGAAGACTCCTGGACTTTCACTTGATTTGATAAACCTCTTTAAACTTCAAAATCTCTTAATTTAGTCCACTAAACTTTCAATTGCTCTCAATTTAGACCCATCCGTCAAATTTTAAACGTTACATGACATTTATACCCCTAACTTTTGTATAAAATTCAAACTTCCAAAACATTTTTTTCTTTAAAAGCAAAAAAAAAAAAAAAAAAAAAATCATGAATATTTTGGTCTTTTTTGTATTTTTAACGGCTAAAATTGATGAAGGGATCCAAATTGAGAGCAATTGAAAGTTCAGAGGACTAAAATGAGAGATTTTGAAGTTTAAGGAGGTATTTCAAAATGGGTGAAAGTTTGGGGTCTTCAGTGAAGTTTCCTCTTCTCTTAACTATATTCAAACCATTTATTTTACAAATCTATCATTGAATTTGTGGGATCCATATGTGGGTCTATCAAATTACAAACTTCAATTCTTTCAAGGCTTTAGAGAATTTTTTTTTTTAAAAAAAAAAAATTATTAGAGTATTCTTTTTTTCTTATTGAAAAGAAGTTACTGTTGTTTTTATCTTTTTGTTAGCTTTGAGGGGAATACCATCAATTTTTTGGTAGTTTAGGTGGAATATTGTTGTAATTGAAAGTTCGAGAGAGAAGACATTATCAATTTGATAGTAGTTTAAGGGAAGTATATATATGTGAATTTATTTCCTAATATTTAATTAATAGCAACGCAATACGCCTACAATTTCGTAAGAAAGACAAACGCATTATATATTCGATCAGCAACCACAAAAACATAACAAAGCAATAAAGAGAAAAGAAAAGGCAGAAAATCAAGACCTGGTTGTGGTGCCTCAGCCAACTGTCGTGATGGCACCGCCAACTGCGGTTGTGGTGCCTCAGCCAACTGTAGGGTTTGGATGTTGGCGCATAGAAAGGGTCTGTTGCAGTTTACATATTGCTCGGTTCCACCACAAAAGCATGTTTGTAATTGTATGAACATCAACATTAACGATGTGAACATGAACATGGAAGGGGACGATGAACCCATGTTTTCAACTTGGAATGAGACCAAGAAACCAAAGGAAAATGCCACTACAGAACTACGCTATGCATATCACATAGAGAGAGAGAGAGAGAGAGAGAGAGGACTAGAACTCCAAAATTGTAAAAACGCATTGTGATGAGAGAGTGAATGAAAATCAATCATATATATGAAGACTCTGGAAACACGGTTCGAATAATAAAGAACGTAAGACTTTTTTGTGTGTGGAGTAGAAAAAAAGGTAGTCTAAGCGAAAGCACCTTGATCCTTCCTAACTAACCTACACTATTAATCGTGATTTTGTTCATGCATGAATCCAAAATACTGCTTGGAGAAAATCTTGTCTGAGGACCAAGTCAAGTCTTTCCCCATGCAAGACAAGTCAAGCACCTTAATTTGATGCAGAAATTAGTATTAATTAATTACATCGTCATTATTCTAACACTCGTGCATGATTAACTACATGGTCGTTAATTAGTTTTTATTCATCCTTTTAATTAGTCATTCAATTAAGTTGACGAGTAGAATACGTACGTTCAGCGTTGAAGAGTTGGAATTCTGCACAAGCACAACTGTATATATTTGGATTCTTATTATCTTTATCTTTTCTTCTTTCTTATCATTAATTATTCAATAAGTGGAGGGATTATATAAAGTGATGTATTGTAATTTTATTAAAGCTCTAGTTATTGATATATATGAGATATATTTCTCTTTTTGAAGTGTGGTTCTTCTTTTCTTCCGCATCTTTTGTAAATATATGAATATATACATTGGCGGAGCCAGCCATTTTATATTGGGGGTGCCACTAAATATTTTTTTGCGTCTTACAAATTTTCTTTACCCTAAAAATTTGATAATTCACACAATATATGTATTACAAAAAATATCTATAAAAGTTCATAAATATGTGCTTAAATTAATATATTAAAAATGTAACATGTCGACATTATATCAAAAAGATAAAAATACAAAAAAACAAAAAATTGTCTAGAATTTTTTGAGGGTGCCGTGGGTTAAAACAATTTTTTGAAGGTGCCGTGAGTTAAAACAAAAAAGAATTTTGAGGGTAAAAAGAATAGAATTTTTCGTAAAAAGATTTTTTTATTTTTTATTTTTTATTTTGAGGATGCCGTGGGTTAAAACCAAAAATAATAATAATAATAATAATAAAATTAAATTAAAATCCTTGGGGGTGCGGTGAGGGGCAACGTGGCTCCACCACTGATTTACTTTTTATATCATATCATTTATTTTTTACTACTATTCAAATAAAGAAATTATTACAAAACAAAAATTTTCACTTTTTAATATAATTATTTTTACTTTTTTTATACTAATTATTCTTCTTCTTCTTTTTTTTTTTTTCACAAATTGATAACAAACAACTCCTAGGTTTCGTTTGGCAAAGGCCTTTGAGACTTGATACTATTATCTTACTTTTTCATTTTCTCAACATTAAAAAAAAAATTTTTTTTTTTTTTTTTTTACGTCAAAAAAATATATTTCAACTAAAACCTCTAAAGCCTTTAACAAACGGAAAGTGAACCAATTATATACAAACATTTCATTCCCTTGTTTGACAAGTTATGTTGGTATGGGAATAGAATAAACGTGAGTACTCACCTGTTATCACTAGTGGCATTGGTATGGCAGTACCACTAGTGGCATTGGTCTCCTGTTATCACTCATTTCTTGAAATTATCTTTTACTGCAATAATCGTATTGGACATGACTTTTAAAAAGAAGTCCTCCACTATCCCTGTGAAAAGGATATACACGAAAGAGGACTGTGAACAGTACATGCACAAAAGAAGTCCTCCACTGTTTCGTGCCTCACGAAAGAAGTCCTCCACTACCGGTGATGGAGCCAGTCATTTTATATGATGTGACATTAAAATTTTTTTTATCCTAAAAATTTAGTAATTCACACAATATATACTTTACAAAAAATATCTATAAAAGTTCATAAATATATACTCAAATTGATATATTAAAAATGTAATATGTCGACATTATATAAAAAAAAAAAAAAAAAAAAATAGTCTAGAATTTTTTGAGGGTGCCGTGGGTTAAAACAATTTTTTGAAGGTGCCGTGAGTTAAAACAAAAAAGAATTTTGAGGGTAAAAAGAATAGAATTTTTTGTAAAAAATTTTTTTTCTTTATTTTTTATTTGAAGGGTGCCGTGGGTTAAAACCAAAAAAAAAAAAAAAAAAAAAAAAAAAAAAGAAGTAAAATTCTTTGGGGTGCTGCACCCCCAAGGGGCAACGTGGCTCCGCCACTGAATATATGGTAAAACAAGTGTATAGCATTTATGTTTTGATCAGAGGGTGCATATACGAGGAGAACAAGTGTTAAAGCCACAGTATGATGTGGCAAGATTACAAGAGAGACAAATAACACAACGAGAAATGCTATAGTGGGATCTAGAGATACTGAAATTCGTAGGAGAATTTCAGTTTTTAAAATTTTAGATTTAGGCTGTCTATTTTTTATTCAAATGTCATTATTTTGTCACGTGTCCCACTATTAATAAAATAATAAATGAAAAATAGATGACTTAGATCTAAAATTTCAGAAACTGGAATTCCATAGGAATTTCAGTAGATCTTGATCGGCTATAGTGCAATAAAAAAAAAATAAAAAAAAAAAAACTATTTTTGGCCCATAAAACTCCTAGGTAGCAATAAGCCACAGGCCCCTTCCGTAATTATTGTGGCTCCACCCACTGACGAGACATGCGATCTCTTGCTACCTAAAATTTTTATGGGCCAAAAATAAATTTTTTTTATTACACTATAGCATATGGATAACAAAAGACTACAAAGAATCTGGAAGCGACCTTGTAGGGGAATCTAAGAAAGGTTTTGGTGGAAATCATAAGGATCGCAGGTTCCTTCTAACAAATCTATCACCTTATCAATTGATGGTCTATCTAAAAGATTGGTCTGAATACACAAAAACTAACCATTATCATCTTTTTTGTTGTCTCTTCTTCTTCCTCCTCTTCTGTTATTTCCCCAAAAGTAACAGTATTACTGTCATGTTCAAGCTTCTTATAAATCAAATGTGGAAAATATATCTCGCTAGAATGAGAGAGTCCACCATCAAAATTTTTTTTCTTCCTCCAACCATTTCAAGAACCAACATTTTGTAGCTGTAAATGTCAGACTTGTGAGAGACTCCACCAAAGTTCCGACAAAATATTTCTGGTGCAATGTAACCAATAGTTCCTCTCATGCCCACTATTGATACAACACAATCTTTTGTTTTGCATAGTTTAGCAAGGCCAAAATCAGAGATTTTTGAGCACAAATCTTCGTCCAAAAGTATATTATGGGGTTTTATGTTGAAATGTAGGATCCTTATGTTATAACCACCATGTATGTATTTTAGTACTCGAGCAATGCCAACCGCAATTTGGAACATAGTCTTGCTGTCCAAGTGACAATTTGTAAATAGAGATCCTTTATCATACATGAACTTATCAAGAGATCAATTAAGCATGAATTCATAAATTAAAGCTCTTTTAGTCCTCTCATAGCAAAAACTTAGAAGAATGACTATATTAACATACGATATTCTACTGATGCTAACCACTTGGTTGATAAATTGTTCTCACTTCCACCATACACCCATCAGGTAGCTTCCCTTTGTATACAACACCATATCCTCCTTGTCCGACTTTATCTTTGAATGAGCTGGTAAATTTCTTCACATCTGAATAAGTATATCGCTTTGTGGCTATACATTCGTACTTCTTTTAAGATTTCCTCCTCATCGATTGGATAATTCTTTTCATCACTTTTCCAGCAAACCATTGCATTAAAATCCAGGCCACTTTAAATTCAGTTGCACGAGGTCAACGATCTTTATTTCATCCATTGAACCAATTTTCTCTGATAAAGTTATCAATCAATCCATATGCTTCGATCTGCATGTTGCCTTCGTTTTGTTTTTCGTGTTTTCTTGTTTTTCTCTATTCGTTAAGATTTGAGTGGGCAGTAATAATTAAAACAATAACTGGATAATACAATTGTAATCATCCCATTTGAACTATGGGTTTAGTGTTCTATTTATAAAATAATTACAAATAAACCAAAATATATGGCTTGTTACACAAGAATAATAATAATTATTATTATTATTATTATTATTATTTTTTTCTAATCAAATGCGGGAAAAGGTTACAAGGGAATACAATATTGTATTATTGATTTGCTTAGATGTTATCTAAAACTTGAATAACAAACATTTGAATTTGAATCTTCAGATATCTTATCTTCAAGAGATTTAAATTTGAATTCTGAATTGAGTTGTTGTGAAGCTTCGTTATTTATAATTGGTTTTCTCAGCCTACCATTTTTGCTTAGAAAAAAAAAAAAAAAAAAAAAAAAGTGCACCAATTATTTGCTTCTAGTCTTGTACCTCTCCAAAAATTTGTTCTATGAGATTTTTTTTTTTTTTTTTTTAGCTTCCTTTTCTCTTCCCTTTTCTTTTTCCTTTTCCTTTTTCTTTTCTCATTTTTCCACTCTTCTCTTCATCTTGAGAGTCAAATTTGCAGTGCACCCAATCCCTCTGCCCTCAACACTCCACCTCACCTTCTTCCCTGTCCCTCTCATCATTTTTGGCTACCTAATCTATGGCTCCTATGTTCTCTTTTGCCTGAATTTTCATAGTTGGTACTCCTCTTTCGTCTATGACGCATCTCCCTTTCGGCCCCAGTTCTCTCTCTCCTATTGCGATCTCCAAGCTTGCTTGGTTGGTGCTGCAATAGGTGTTGCTACATGCAGCTCCTGCACCACCACACCACCATTTAATGAAGCTCTTTTCTTGCACGATGAGTCAAGAATCAACTGGACCGGATCATTAATTTGATCAATTCTCAAAGTATCATTTGAATTGTGTTGGTTGTATTGGGGTCTTTCTTCTCTTTATTTTCTGATTTTCAAGAATAATAAAATAGTTAAACACTAAAGACACAGATTCATGACACCAGTAGATTTCCAGTTCCCTCAACCTAATAAGATGCCACATACAATAAGAATATCAACTTAAGAGACTAAAAGAAAATATCTGAAGCTGCATTATTTTTTTTGTTCAAATGAGGCTGTTGATTTTACAAGAGTTGAAAAGAAATACCAAGGCAAGATACATCTCAATCTTTTGAGCATACATACAGATTTTTTCAAAAAAAAAAAAAAAACACTAAGAATACACTCATCTTGATATATTCCATCTAGAACTGACATCATTACATAATCAGGAGTGAAAATAGATTACCTTCTCATGTAGATATTAGCAGATAACTTATTTAATTGCTGTGCGTGTAAATTAATCACCAGACTAGGCCCTTTCTTCTCCTAAACCTGTCAACACGGTCAGTGCTCATGCGAGACTTTTCAGGCTTGTTTGGCTTTCTAGACTTCTCGAGTCGGCTATCTAAACTGTTTCTGGAAACTTCTGGAAGGTCTGGACCCAATTCAAATTTATCCGAAGGTCCAGTTTCGGATGGTTTGCTCTGATTATCAGATTCTACTGTAGTTTTTTTAGAACCATGTGTGGCTGCTTTTGATTTGCCAATGGCATGTACAAATTTCTTTAGATGTTTGATGAATTCTGGGTAAAGCTCAAGGTTGCAATGCCCACCTCCACTTAACCACAAGGGCTCGAACTTTTCCTTGGAAAGTTCCCAAAGCTGCTTCCCATGGGAACAATGCACAACTTCATCAGAAGTCCCCTGAATATGGAACATAAGATGTTCATTGTTAATTTCAGTATGAAATTTCTGGGAGAAAAAAAAGTAGGATTTTGGTTTGTTTCTCGTGGAAAGGGAAAGAACCAGAATGCAATGTGATCGCTTGGGGAAACAAGACCACATTAAAACAGCTACCCTGACCCAACATTAAAGTGATAACAGATGCAAGCACAAATACAAATCAAAACCCTTCATGCTTCATATATAATAGAATACACCCCATATAATAAAGGGAAATCAGGTCATAACCCACTCTCTTTTTTGTTATTTTGACTTTAAGATCCAGTTTTTAATTTGATATACATCCCAGACCAGGGTTTAGGCCTATTCTAAACTCAAGACCTCTGTTAGCTTTTCCATCAAACAGGTAATGCAAATGAATGTGAAAATATAACTATACACCTCTTATAAAAAAATTTAACAAATAGCTAAAAAACCTGTCTAACAAATCCCTCACAAGGGTGGCTGTGCACCACTCCTAACTCAGTGGGTGATTTGCTGCCACCACTTCAAAGGGGTGGTTGTGCTGATTTGGCTTACTCACACGCATGGCCACCTCCTTACTAAGGAGTGGCTCACGGCCACGCCCTAACTTAGGTGGTGGCCATCAGCCCACCCTCCATTAGACGCAATTCTTTATATATATATATGATTCAATCTTATTAGAAAGGGCAAGCAAGAAGTATACCAGAGAGACCTGATTAGGAAGAACACAAATCCCAAAATTCTAAAAAACTAGAAATGCGAGAATTGTTGTAAGCAGTCATCCAAAATTAAAGAGATTTGAACATAATAAGTTCTAATTCTATCACCATTCACTCATAATCTTCTAAGTTCAAGCATTGTGTTCTCCCCAAATACACCACATTAAGCACAAAAGAACCATCCTCCAAACTTCTATATTACAGTGGCTTCCAAACTGACTTCTCCGACTAGCTAATAGCTTTGCCACCCAAATGCTTTTCCAAGGAAAGGGAGAACAAGGGGGACTAAACACATGACAAAAAGATCACACCTCAAATGTCCACCTTTTGGGGAAGCCAAAAAAATTTTATCCACGCCACCTTGTCTTAACCTAAGAGGGTACAAAATATTAAAGAACAAAATAACTGACTTTACCTCCCAATCATGTACTTATTTGATAAAAGTGAAATTCCAATGTAAAGTCTTGTTAAAAAAATCGCACATGATCTGCCACAAAAGCTTCCTTACAGTGAGAATACTAAACTCCAAGAAAGCTGCCTTCAAGGTCTAGTCCCCCACTCCATACATCATTCCAAAACCTAACAAATCTAACAAATCTAGAGAAATCCCTGACCCCCCTCCTGTTTTTCCACACCCAAAACCCCGAACGACCCAAGAACCACATTGGAACACCACACTTCCCCATTGCTATCATATTTAACTTCCACCATTGATCTTCATAAAGCCTCCCTCTTTGCAGTAAAACACCGTAGCCACTTCCCCAAGAGAAGTCGATTGAACTTTTGTTTCTAACCCACAAAACGAATGAGAAAACAGAAGTACAAATCTTAGATCAATTGACTAGATGGAATTTAAACTCATCACCGACTCTGTCCCACAAGAAATCTCACTAAAGTTTTTCAATTTAGTTAGTAACACCGACAGGGATGGGACAAGGGGGCAAATAATAAGTAATTGAAAAGAGTACTTTTAATCAAAGTGATTCTACCACCAACTAAAAATCCAGCTAATTCATCCCAAAGCACTCCTCTGCCATTGTCGATATTAGGACCATAAACACCCGCAGAGGACTACAAAAAGTTGTCATCAACATTTCTAAGGGAGCAAGCAACATAAAATGCCCCCACGCACTCAATTTTTTTCTACCAACTTCCTAACCCACATTAACAAGATCCTTCCAAAAGCTCCTCTCGACCCCAAATAACACAAATAATACACATGTTGATAGCCCCATAAACTGCGCACAACCACCCTAGACACAAGCTCCAATTTAGTTTCTTGTAAATTAACAATGCCAACCTTCCATTCTCTAAGAAGATTCCAGACCTTCAACAATTTATCCCTCTCGTTGAACCCTCTTATATTCCAAGAAAATATCATAAAGAACAAGTTGGACCCCTCTCCTTTCCTTTGCATCTACTAGAATGACCTCCCTTAAGGCCATAATTGATAGAACAACCTAACCTCTCTAATTCACGGTGCCCTCTATTCACTGACATAGAAAGAGAACTAGGGAAACTAGCCAGACCATTCTAGTTTCAACTCACTTCAATGGCAGTGAAGAAAGCCATTGACTCATCCTCAAACCCCTCATAGGACAACCTCACAAAGTGACGAAAACTCTTACCCATTCTGAAGAAAATGATGCAGGCAAAACTGGCTCTTCAATTGCTTTTTTTGTATTTTTAAATTTTTTTTATTAGAGAGATATAATTGTATCTTCACATCTATTTTTGTTACCCATTTTGACAGAAAGGCTGACGAAGGTCTCAAATTTAGAATGAGGCTAAACTCGGGTCTTGAATCTATGAAATTGAAAGTTGGGATCTTAAGGTGAAAATGACTAAATGCACAGGGAGATCCTAACCTGATTTCCCTATAATAAAAGCATAATCAAGGATTCATTTATTAGCGCAACACATCTACAAAAAGTTTTGGCAGAACCAGTTAAATTTATAAATTGCTATCATTGTGGGAAAAAAGATTGAGACCTTATAAGGTTCATTTGTGATTCAGGAGGAAAGTTTTCCATCCTATGTCAAATTTCTCCTAATTGATGGTGACAGTTCTTTGTACTCTATCCCTTGAAACATAATGCAGAAGAAAATTTTGCCATTCTATCTCTAAATTCCATACAGAGAATTTGATGAAGGTAGTTATGATAAACAGTCCGAAGAGATTGAAAATGGAAACAAAGTAAATATTACTTACATGTATCACAAGAACAGGACAGTCCACCATACCAATTTTGTCAATATTCTGAAAGGACAAAAAAATATATCAGTGTCTATCAATCAAATGAAACAGGCATGTGCAGTAGAATCAACAGTATGAAACTACCTTATAAATATCAAACCAGTATGTCCGTTTGACTGGGTATAACACTCTCAGCCCAGACAAAATCGGGCTATGCAAAACCACTCCTCTCAAGCTTGGTATTCTTGAAGCAAGATCAAGGGTGGGGCCACTACCAACAGACTGACCATATAATATTAATTGTTCATCTTTGACACCATACTGCTCCTTGAGGCATTTATATGCTGCATCAATGTCGGCATATGTATTACATTCAGATGGCTGTTTCAATACAAACAAAAAAAAAAAAAAAAAGGGACTGTTATTTTATGAAGATTTTAGGTAAGGAAAGTAATCTGAAAAATGATTGGACGTCATTCAAGCACAGTAATCTGCCAACAAATAAATGTTGATAATCATATATGCTAAAGATAATTCAGTTCTGGCTCCCAACTTGAGATCCCATGGAATAATGAATGTCTTTATTCATATCAAACTAGAGTTGACCTTTTGCCTCAACAACAAAAAGTTCAAGATATTGCTTAGGTGCTGACCCTAGTTTAGTGCTGAACAGAAAATATTTATCAGAAACTGAAGTACCAATCGCAATAACAAAAAAGCTAGTATGATCATTTGATTCAACAAGCTAAAAACGATCTCAAGTTATTATGTTCATGACGTTGGCATGCCATTGTGTGTTTTTTATTCTGAAATAACAATAGTCAATGGATATAAGGAAGAATGTGATGCAGGATATAAGGGTAATTTTGTAATTTAAAAAATTCTACAGGTATATAAGGGACATTTCACCCCTTTACTGTCTTATTTAACCCTAGACTTAACGGTATGGGTGACATTGCAAACTTTTAAACTTGGATACTAAAAATTGAGAGTTTTTAAAGTTTAAGGGAGTGATTGGCAAAGCGATAAAATTTCAAAGGAGTAAGTGAAGTTTCCAAAAAACAAAATCAGGATATCTAAGTACTCTAAAGAATTGACACCTAGTTTTTTTTTGTAAGTAATTTTTTGTCCCCAATGAAAAGAGAAGGGAAAATTCGAACTAGTGACCACCGCTTTATAAGGCATGGTCCTCAGTCAATTGAGCTACCCTTTAGGGACAAGAATTGACAACTAGATTTTTCTCCCATTCCTATAAATTGGCATCTAGATGAATATATAGAATTGCTAGAGTTGATACAAGCAAGTAATAAACTTTTCTCCCATTTCTATAAATTAGGATTAGAGAAGCTAGGCGTCCTACCTTTCCAGTTGATTGTCCATAGCCAGAGTAATCATACCTGCAGAGGCCATAGAAGCAAGGGTCATTAAATTAACCCAAATGATTATTTATATATCAGAGTTTGAGAAAGAAATAGTTGTGTCAAAAAATAGTTTACTTCTGTTTCTATCTTCAACATTTTTAATTAATAAAAGAGATCTTTTACCTTTATCTTCATACTTATGTAGCTCTAATAACCTGAATAGAAATTTTGATCAAAGCATTTGAAGGAATTCCAGAAACATCTATTGCAACTGTTAAATCATACAGACACTCATAATACCAGATAGAACAGTGATGCAGGCAGCAGGAAGCTTACAAAAGAGTAAAATTACGAAATTCGTCAAAAATATGGTCTTATCTTTGATGTGGGGCTTAGTGGGTGTCCTCCTTAGCCTACATTAGCTACTATCAAGCCTTATCATTATGTTTCTTTGCATATTAGGAAGTTTCTGTTTTAGTTTAATTCCAGTTTTAATTAATTTAAAGAGTTGGGTATTTTCATAATATCTAAAATTTCTAGCTATTGGCTCTAACACGGATTATGGATTTTCCTATGTCCCTAGGTTTTATTTTGTGGGTTTTAATAACTTGGGCTTGGCAGTCAAAGGTCACGTTGTCCAAGTCTGATTAGTGTTAAGTTTAGTTTTTTATACTTTTAGAATAACGCTTTCAATTAAATAGATAACATTTTTATGAAAATTTGCAGCACTTGCATTCTTAAAGTCTATGTGATGTGGCCAATTACATATAAAAAAAAAAAAAAATAAAACACAAAAAAGTCTATGCGATGCTACCATTCTCCAAGGTATGGCGCCTGGGAAAACTACATGTGATTTCTAGATCTATCTTCATTTTCTTTAAATTTTCCAGCAATTTCAATCTGATTCCATCAAACTGATACCTGAATTGTATTCAAATATTTCCCTAAGAATCCAAATCTTAAAACCTGCAAACCATCCATCCATCAGATAACAACCAAACAACCCAAAATACCATATTCTTGGCTTACTGATCAGAAACCAGATCAGCAACACAGAAAATTGAGTTTTTTCCTTTGTTTTTGCCTTGAAACCAAATCAATTTCCGTACCCTAATTGAAACTTTCAGGCACCTGCTGTCCTACAGTAGCTTGGTTTCGTAAAACTTTTGTCCTGTGTCCCAAATTTTGATAGAATGTGAAGAGTTGAATCATCATGATAGGGTTCTAGACTTTGATAATTTGGAAGAGATGAAGTTGATACTTCTCTTCTCTATGCCCTTAGGAGTATACTTGCCACACCTAAACAAGGGGAATGAGATTGTAGGCATAACTCTATATTTCAAGCAAAAAAGCTTATTATTAAGGATGACACTTGTTTTGAACTTCATGCCAGCATAAAGATTGAACACCTCAAAATTTCAACCAAATCACATCTGCAACTATTCAAGGCGGCTTGAATAGATGGTAGTTCTATACCAGTCACTAGTGTGATGTGATTCCTATGACCTCCACAGACATCTTAATTGGCCAGCGCTATACAAACGTGATGTGCAACTTTGTGGGAGAGAAAATAAATATAATTTCTCATTCAACAACGAAGAAATTGTTTTGAAGCCCGTAAGTGCAGAGAAGACAGAAGAAATATCAACCGCCACCAAAGTCTCCACAGAAAAGGAGGAAAAGGCCAAAGTCCATTGCTGAAAAGCTAAATCCGCAAGAACAAGAGCAAAAACATAAACAGAGGGCTGAAGTACCAAAACAGCAAGATGAAAGTCCATGAGAGCCTGTTTATGATGAAAACAGAAACCTAGACTTGCTTGGCAAAGAGAAAGGAGCAAAGAATTAGAGGTTAAACATGTTTTTCTCACCCATGAATTTGATAAAGCAGCAACTGATCAACCTCCTCTAGTACATAAAGAGGTCTAGATGCCTAATGCAATAGTGCTTCCTATGAATCGACCAAAGGCTATATTGCCTGTTGAAAATTTCTATTATTGATCTTGTCATTCCTGAAAATTTAATGCTATGTTTGACAAGGAAGACACATAGTTAACATGATTTGCTCTTAAAAAAAGGGAAATAAGTTCAGACTTTTGATCTATTGTCAAGGATGCAGTTCAAGAATCCAAGAATTACTTCACTTCAAAACTTGAGGATGAGTTTTATCTAACCATGGAAGAATGACACAGGCAGCAAGAAGCTCTTGAAAGAGCAAAATGAAAGATTAAAATTCTTCAAAATATGGTCTGGTCTCAATGTGGAGCCTAGTGGGCACCCTCCGTATGCTACACTTGATACTATTGAGTCTTATTTTTAAGTTTCTTTGCATTAAAACTATTGAGTAGGGGTGTTTTCACAATTTCAAAATTTCTAGATATAGGCTAGGCTTGTCACCCATAGGTTACGGGTTTTCATATGCTATTAGGTTTTATTTCTGGATTTTAATAACATAATTCAATAGTCAAACCCCATGGAGTCCAAAGCCTACTGGGATTATGTTTAGTTTTCAATAAATATTAGCATAAAGTTTTCAATTGATAGATAATAATTTAATAAAAATGCTGCATCAATTATGCTCTTGAAGTCTGCGTGGTGCACTCCTTTGTGGCGTGATGCTGAGAAAACTCATTGTTGATGCTTAGAAAAACTAGATGTGATGCCTAGGTTATCTTCTTCTTCTTCTTCTTCTTCTTCTCCTCCTTGATTTTCAGCCATCTTACCTTCCTTCAAACTAAGATCCCTAAAATAAAAACCCCAAATCACCCATCCATCAACAAGCCTCCAAATTTCCTCAAAAGTCCACATTATGAATCCCCCAAGTAATTGTTCCTAGCCCAAGAACAGACACCCAAAACCCAAGTTTCTTCTTTCTTTTCTTTTTTTAAGATCTCCAAGTGCTACCCTCTTTTCTCACCAAAAACCCTAACCTAAACAATCAAAATTCCTTTCAAATACCTGTTGTCCTACATTAGCTTGGTATCAAAAGCTTTTGGCCTATGTCAAGAAACTTGATATGAGCACAAGTGTACTAAGACAGAAGAAAGGACAACCAAATGAACATATTTTTCACAAAATGAAACTATTGTGAAACATATGTACATAACCCCAGCCAAAAGAGAGGACTAATAAAACCAGTAACAGCCCATCAAACTATCACCAATAGCACTTTAATGAACAAAAATAATTTCAATTATTATCAATATCAATCCTTTGAAAATGATGTCACATCAGGGACTAGCAGTATGTCCTTGAAAGTCACCGATCATTGACAAGAATCTGACTTTTCTCTCTATTTTCTTTTTTGCTTTTCTTTTTTTTCAGTTGTGGCTAGGAAACCAGTGACACCAAGAAAACAGACATGCACAGTGACCTTATCCCCTTTAATCATTATACTACTTTCATCCATAATGAAGTTAATAACTGTGTATAACGTATGTCTAAAATAATAATAATACAAGGCAGTGTGCGTTGTGCTCGTGTGCACATACACACATACGCATACACACACAAGAAATGATGTAAAGTTCATTTACAGTTATCATCCTTTTAGCAGCCACAAAATGTCTTCTATAAGGCCCAAAATTTCCTCGCTAAACTGAAATGAAACATATTTAATAATGAAATTCTTTGAATTGCCGTGTTTGCTAATTGTCTAAACTAGGCAGCTAGGAAAGCAACTACATTGGACTACATGGAAACAGAAGCAACATACTACGCGGGAATGGAAAATGTCCCACAAAGAAACAGGACAGGCCAAAAAAAATGCAGGATGGTCCAAAATCTGCAACTGTTGATAACTAATAAAGAACAGTAGTGGAACATGGTTTTTGTGAACGTTAGTAACATTCACAAAGTCCAAAACCTTACGCTTGTCCAAGATAGATATGTCAATTCTAACCAGTACCAGACAAGTTCAACTTTGAGAAAAGCGCACATGCACACTACCCAAGACGCTGGAATTTCAGGACAATCAAAATGTGGAAAAAAAAAAAAAATGGGAGATAAGATTTTCTCCAGGGAAGTTTAAAAAAAATCAATAGGATGTATTTAGTTATAATTGAGTTCTTCTCTTGATGCAGTTTTTATAGAAAACCAAAACAGAAACAACAGAACTTAATTCTACCTACAATCGAGAAAATGAGAAACATAAGGAACATCGCCTATTTTTTCAAGTCTTATTTTCAAAATATGCAATCCATAAGTGCATACATTTATCTTTCTTTGTCCAACTGTTAGTAATGATCCTTAAAGCATTTACTAAAGCATCTCTTCAGGTTGGGCATCTCTATTCTCAATGTTAACAGCTATTGTTGTTTACTTAATTTTTGGCAAACCAAAAACTAGTCAGAAGAGACATCAAGTGATATGGGAAGAGCATTCAATGGTCTCGACAATTGGCAGTATGCCTAGACAGCCTCAACTCTGATTCTTAAATACCTACCCTGCCAAGCTAGAGTCCACCATACCCTATCCTTGAACTAAAGCTGCCACAAAAATCACTTTACTGTTCTAAATCGGTACCCTTCAAATTTTGCATTTGTTTGTGACATTCATTTATCTACAAATTTCAAGAACCTTCCTTAAAAAAATTCTATCAAAGAAGAACCATCAGAGAAAGTTTACACATAAAAGACCATACGCTGCTATCAAAATAATCGAGGCAAAGATTAATCGTTTTCAACGTATAAATTAGTAGTCTCTTCAACGTCCCAACAAACATCATATCCACAACCACTAGCACTCCAAAAACTTAAAAAAAGAGACAAAGCCCATTTGAGCTTCGATGACAAATTCACCAAACTAAGCAACACACATCAAATTTTAGACTCTCAATCAACACAACATCTGTAAACTAGAGATCAACCAAAATACATCGCTTAAAAAACCCAGAAACCCACATACAGAAACTAAAGCTCAAAAACCCAAATCTCAGTTCAGAAACAAAAAGCGGACAAAACAAAAATTACCCCATGAGATTGACACGAAGCCGAATGCTGAGCTCGACGAAGAGCTCGAACATCTGACCCAAATCAGCGGCATTTCCGTGGGAGTAGAGCAGAGTGGCGGAGGCCTTGTGATGCTTGACGTGGACGGCCACGATGTCGTTGCCTCTGCGGTTGCGGAGCTTGAGCACGTCCACGTTGACGTTCTCCCTCCTCGGAACCTCGGGGATATAGAGCCGTCCGGCGCGCGTGTCGTCCACCATCAAGGTGTACGACGGAGGGGTCGGCGGGAAGAAGGCGAACTTGGCCGCGATCGACGACGTGACTCCCCCCATTCTGATATCATGGACGGCCACAGACTCATAAAGCCCCCAAACCCCTCAGATCACACGCGATAGAAGAGACAGCGCGAGAGAGATGAAGCGGAAAAGATAGGAAAGGAAAGGAAGAGAAAGCGGGAGAGAGGAGAAAAGGCGGGAGGCTAATGGGAGCGGTGGCGCGTGAATTTTTATGGGAAGCTGCGTGTCAAACTTTGCCGAGGAATCCCATATTGTAAAGTGTAAAACGTTAAAGTGCGTTTGGATATGCGCGATATGGATAGAGGGAGGGAGTCGAGGGACTGTTTGGTGGGTATTGTCGCCTGTCGCCTGTCGCCTGACGCCGACTTTATATGATTGTTGTTTATTGGGCAAAGTGCGTACCAAAAACAGAAAATAAGATTCTAAAATGTGTTTTTTTAAAAACGTTTTTCTTATTTTTCGATTTTTAGTATGATCAAAAATCTTTGTTAAATTAGAAATATTTTCAGTTCATCATAATTTTTTGTAAAATGACTTTTTTAAAAAAAAAATTATAAACCATTTTTTAAATTTAAGCTTTTCCTTCTCAAATCGTTAAGTTTGTTTAAAGCCTTTTTTTTTTTTTAATATTTTTGTACTACAATGAAAAATCATACTATTTTTATAACCGAACAAAAAAAAACATTTTAACATCGTCGCTCAATAACTATTATAAATAAAACATCATAGTACGTGTTTTTTTTTTCTTTTAAGACGTAAATGGTGTTTTTGTATAAGTAATTTTAAGTGGCTTACTTATGTCTCATTAAGAATAATGTGGCTATTAAAATTACTATTTGATCAAAATTTAATAATGATAAATCACAAGCTCAGTGGTGATTTTAATAGCTACATCATTCCTAGTAAGACATAAGTAGATCACCTAAAATTACTCATTTTTGCATATCATTGGTTGGGCGAATCATACATATGGAGGGGTTGGGCGATACATACATAGGTCATGGAGAAAAAAAAATTAAATTAAATTAAATTAAAAAAAATAATATTTAAATAAAATAGAAAATTTGTTGAAATACATATAAAAATAATAATAGCTAAATTAAAAATTGAATAATGCTAAAAATTACTCTTATACCATTCTAATAATAATGTACCTTTAAAATTATCATTAAAATTATGATTAATTATTATTAAATTTTGATAAAATTATAATTTTAAAAATCATTTTATTCTTAAAATGACGCCGGAGTGGCTTATAAAATTAGTATTAAAAATAATACGTTTTAATAACTATTTAGTGTTGAAAATGCTATAAAAGAGAGATCTACCTGATCCGGACATAGCCGTATAGAGTGGAAATGTGGGGGCAAAAGCACGTTGTTGATTGGAAGGTGGTGTTGGGTTTCTCCGATTGCAATCCCACGTGCTACAGTAACGCGGTTGGTCGACGCGCCTACTTGACTGGAGGACTGCTCGGTAGAGGATCCCACGTAAGATTCCATCTGAGTAGAGCGTAGGCCCCATCCAAAAGTAGATATACCATATATCCTTTCCAATTTCCATCATTGAGAGAACTATTTACTGTGCCCTTTAGAGTTTGTTAAAAAGAAAAATGTCAATATGATTGAAAACGAAACAACCTTATAATTATATCATTATATATCTTCACTTTTTTTTATTAATATTTCTTCTGAAATAATTATAAATATAAATATTTCATTATATTCTCTCATTTAATCAACTGATTTATTCCTTTTTCATTTTCCCTATTATTCCATATACACTTTCCAATTATATAAACAATTTAGGAAAAATTACAGTTTACCTCTCCAAAGTTGACATTTTTTTTTCAATTCGAACATCAAAGTTTTAATTTTTGCAATTCACCCCCACAAAGTTTCAATTTTTTTCAATTCGACTAATATTATCTCAAAATTCTCATATTGCCCATAATTTTTTTTTTTTTTTTATGAAAGAAAAAAAGCAAATTTGGGGGTGCAAAAATGGCCAAATGGGCAAAGGGTGGCTACGACCACCCCGAATTTTTTTTAAAAAAAAATTTGATGAAAAAATAAAAATAAATAAAAATTAGGGGCAATATGGGAAGTTTTGGATACAATTGGTCAAATTTCAAACTGTGGAACTTTGGGAGGGTAGATTGCAAAAATTGAAACTTTAGTGTTCGAATTGAAAAACGCTATCAATTTTAAGGGGGTAAACTGTAATTTTTCCAACAATTTAATATAACTTCAACGTCGTTAATTAATTGGTCATACTTACCCCAATTCTTTTCATCCTTCAGTAATGCTCGCATCACTTGGAGAACACTTTCTAATTCCACCTTTCGAAACTCCAACTCCGTCATTAATTAATTTGAGAATAATTAATCAGATTATAATAGCTTCCAAGAGTCATGAAGCGCAAATTTTATATATTAGTCTTCAAGTTCCTTAATAATTCGTCATACCTTGGGGAAGCTTATGAGGAATCTAGCTTAAAGAATCAATAGTTTTGTATCTCAGTGGCTCTTCCCTCCAAAGAATGATGATTAAATCCCAAAAGTATAATAAAAAGTTTCTCAATACCTAATCCAAATGTAGTTTAAATATTGAATACTCCTCCACTTCCTAAAATATAAGAATTGATTCTATAATTCAAAGCACTTTAGCAATCGGGTTGGTCCACCAAAGGTGTAGAAAGTGGGCTTATTATAATATATTTGTCAATTTATTGTCTCTATATGTGTCTTCTAATTTCGATGGGCAAAGTTAAAAGGATGTTTTGACTAATGCTCTTTAATTTGTAAAAAGAAGCTTTCTCACTTTTGCTTCTCATCACAGAATTGCTAGCTCTTTCTTCCTCCTTTTGCACTACTTTTCTCTTCCAGAACCAACTCCCACCAGATTAATAAGACAAGTTACACACGACAAATTATGCTTCTTTTGAAGTATAGTACTATATATACATGAATTAATCATATAAATTATGCTCCTTTTACACCGTGACAACACTTACAAAGGGGAGACCACCACGTACAGCCTCATCTCATAAAGAGATTGTGAGATCGAAGTGGTTGCCTCCTACCAAAAGGGGCCCCCACCTCTCTATAAGGAGAGGCTGTCCTTTTTGTGGAGAGGGGCAACCACTCTTCTATCAGGGGTGTCCCCTCCCTCACAAGGGAGGGGCTGCCACCCATCTGGTGAGGGGCCCCAACTAGTTAGGGCTCCTTTATCATGGTTGGAATGTCATTTTTTATTCTCTTAAGTTTTGATTTATGCTATATTTGTAAATTTAAAATAATTGTATCACACGACGTGTCAAATGAGAGTCACATGATATTAATTAATTAGTTTGACATAATTTACTATTAATTAATTAAACAATAGCTAGGTTAATGAAGGACCTATTTAATATCATATTACTTGTCGAAATTGGAAAATCAGTAATTAAGACTGAATTTATTTTTTCTCAAAATTTTATTTATATACGTTAGTTGCCAATTTTTTTTTTTACATGTCCGCACAAGGAAAAAGGATGATAGGGATTTGAATTAATAACCCTTACTTCATGAGACGTGATTCTCGGCAAATTAAGTTATTCTTTAAATACTTTTTTAATGGGTACTTACCTAACATTCTGTGCACCTGATTCCCCGTGTAAAGTGTTGTTGTCAAATATCTCTCATATTGTTTGCCTTTTTGTGTGAAGCACAGTTTCAATTGGCAATTCTAGCTTTCTAGCTAATTGATAGCTTATTCTTCCAAATGGCTAATAATGTTTCAATATTAGAAGGGCCTTTGGTCTCAAGGGGTAGCTCAATCAACTGTGAATCACGCTTAATGAAGCGAATTAAAGGTTACTAGTTCAAATTCTCCTCCTACTTCTCTTACGTGAACATGTCAAAAAAAAAAAAAAAAAAAAAAAAGGCCCTTTAGGGTTTTAGGGGAGATGGGCTTGCGCCTGGAAAAGGTCTTCTTCATTCCAAATGAAACAAACTAAGAGCCAAATTTGCTCAAATAATGTGTTAATTTGTGGAAAAATCATGCATATTAGTCTGAAACTGAAATAGAAATCGAGCCATTCTCTTCTCTATTCCCTTTTTGTCATAATCATATCCTTGTGGGTGGGTTCCGTCGGTATATATATATATATATATATATGAATGATAAGGAGTTGGACCTCTTCGACCCCTTTCACACCATTGATGTAGAAAACAAGGCAGCATTTGCTTAATTTCTCAGATTTTTCTCACTTATTTTTAACTTCCTTTAATTTTCTCTAATACATAATTAGAATTTAATTCTTCTTATCCTGCAATTCCACTAAAATTTAACATATTAATGGACCATTTTTTTATTTTAACCTTGCAGAAAGAAATTAAAGAATGTACGTAAAATATAAATTAACCTTAAGAGGGTCCCGATGTTGCAGCAGACAAATTTCGAAGACCAGAATTAGACAACTCAATGATGATAAAAGGAAATTGAAAAATGTCCAAACATGTATAACGTTCATACCTTGGTCTTGTTTCTTCTAATCAAAAAACACGTATATTCAAAAAAACAGCTTGACTTTGCATCGATCCTATCTGGTTTCAGGTTTCTGCGAAAACCACTGGCTTAATTCATTAATGTATATATATTTTGAGGTGACCCAGCAAATACCGAGATAAATCACGACAGAATGCTTAGTTTGAAAAACATGTACAAATTGCTTCCTCAAATTTCTGACTTTCCCATGATCTCTGAGACCACAACAAAAGACACCATTCCGCCAGAGTTTCTCACCGAAGCAGTGTTTGCTGGAGGTCCAATTCTCTTGCTCTCTCTTATACATTGATGTGTACGTGAGTTTATTGTAATATTGTGATTGATACATGGGATTTGCAGCAGGTAGCTTCTGGAGCCTAGAAGCTGCGTTTGGGCGTATAGAAGGAGTTGTGAAAACTGCTACTGGGTATTATGGAGGAACCCTGAAAAAGCCTTCATATAGAGAGGTGAAAGAAAAAAGATGATCATCTCGATATATATACATAATTCATGTTGTTTTTGTTACAGAAATTGAACGTTTTTTTTCCAATATGCATGCACTCATAGGTCTCTGAAGGATTAACAGGGCACACTGAAGCAGTGAAAGTTATATACGATAAAAGGAGAATCCCATACAAATTTCTGTGTGACATTTTCTGGGAAAGCCATGATCCCACCAATAAAGACTACCTAGTAATTATTTCGATCTTTTTATCATAAATTCATCATTGTCGTTATGTTGGTCTAATCCGAAAGGATAATAATGTGGCAGAGCTTTGGAGTGAGTACACACCAAAGATCTGCAATCTTTTACAGCAACGAGAAGGAGAGGAAGGAAGCACAGGAGTCAAAGATCAGGCGGCAGCTGAAGCTGAACAAGAGGATTGTGACCAAAATCACACCCTCTGATGCAGATTTCTTCGTGGCAGAAAACCAACATCAGAAGCATTATCTGCAGAAGAAGTACAGGGTGTGTGAAAGTCTGGGGCTACGAAGCACTGAGCAATTTGTGGAGTCAAACATAGCTTGCAAACTCAACGGGTAAGAATTAATTTTCTGCACCATTATACGGCAGCTGCAACAATCAAAAAAAAAAAAATTGCAGCTGCAATTATTGAACAATGAAGTGGGAACGTGGAACCTAATCCACTGTACAAATCTGCTTTGGATCGGAGCTTTGTCCGGTTCAAGGAAAGTCCACAAAGTCATTAATTGGCCACTCCCTAATTCCCTCTCCAACCCTACATATACGCCTTAGATGTTTTTTTTTTCTTGTTTTCATATCATTATCGTAAGACTCCGAGTGAGTCAAAAGGGGACTTGGAAACTGGTCCACTGTGAGGTGGGAAATGGGAAAATAGTCAATTTCCTATTATTCTACAAATCTCCTTTTTGGATTTCAAGAGGAGATTTTATTAAAAAGATTAATATTCAATTTATCGGAGTAATTTTATTCATCACCTCATTCCTCTTTCATTTCCTAATCTTACGTGGGGTGATCTTTACAACCAAAAAATCAATTTTCATGCAACAAATACTATTAAAACCTCGTCACATAAGATTTGAAGATGAGAGAGGTAAAGCATAACATCACCTAGTGTGACGATATTCATCTATTATTGCATCAATTATTTAAAAAAAAAATCAAGAACTGATAAGAGTACTGTCACATTAATCCAATAAAATAAAAATAAAATAAAGATATAATATGTAGCATTACTCTTAATAAAAATATTAAAAGAACACTTTCACTAAAAATGAATTTTATCAAATAAATAACAACAACAACAACAATAATAATAATAATAAATCGCCTTTTGAAAATTGGTCATCTATACATATTTTCAACTTTTGATGGCCGACACCTAAAAATCACTTTTGGAGCAGTGAGACAGCTGAGACATAACTAGCCGACTTCTTATGCTGTGGGTTGTGGCATCTTTTTTAGCTGGTTCGTCCCCAGTTTAGTGACATATATATATACGTTAATTATTTGTAATGTTGTCTTTAACACAAAGGAGGTGCAAAACTTTGGCTGGAGTAAAAGTCCAGCAACCAACATGCCAGCACTTTTTTTTTTTTTTTTTTTTTACTTTTTTAGCTTGAATTTCAAGAACATATATATATATATATATATATATATATATATATAATGTAGACCATTTTACCGTGAGAAAGAAAAAAAAAAAAAAAAAAAAAATTCTGGTGTGAAATATGTTAACACTTGCCATGACTTAGCTTCCGGATGTGTTGCAGGATTCTAGCCATGGAAGCACACCTGATTATTGATGAGCTGAGGATATTTTTGCAAACCCAAGAGATGCCAATGCAGACAAAGTTAGCATGCGAAGAAATGATTGAAGAACTAAGCAAAATTAAAGTTGAAAAAACCCCAAATTCTCTGAGCATCATGTCTTGGAATTAATTAATTAATTTTAGGGTTCCCAAGACAAGATTCATAAATTTGGGCTCACGAAAATTTCCTAATGCTGTGGTGGAAAGGCTTCCATGTCATGCATGGTTGCAAACTGCACCAAGGAACATGGAGCATGTTTCATTGAAAAAAATAATGCTATTAAAAAATAAAAATAAAAAGGCCTGGAGTCTGGACCACGTGAGCCGACATTAGACATCGAGGTCATCTAGGTGAATTTTTTTTTAAAAAAATTTTTTGGGGCCTGAGTCTCTCTTTTTAGTTGTGTAATTAAGTGAGTTAACCCAGTGATCAACTTGAGTTAATTCCATATTGTGGGGTTACTATTACAATATTTTCTTAATTGTACTTTCCTTGATTGTGAGATTTTGGTTTGCTAAAGTGGATGCGGGATATATAACATATGATGATATATATTTTTTCTAAGCAATGAGGAAAAGGATTAAAGGGGGGTTTTTCCTACTCTTGATCCAAATAGGAGAGAGAACGAGAGATCAAGGTTGGAAGAAGCCCATCAAACTAAACAATGTGCACGGTAATTTGCACTCTTATATAAGCCTTCTCCAGCTATACAAAGATAGCAAATTAACATTATGGAGAAGAAACGTGGTACCAACAGTAGAGAGATGATATAACATATGATGATATATAAATGTTGATCCAAATGAATTGGGATCCCCAGCAATAGCTGGTAATAACCTTAATTAGATATGGTAAGCCGCATGTAGATCTATATATAACCTTAAATTAGAGTTAAGAATTTGTGTGGATATACATGCACAGGCACACTCGCACATGCACACCATGTGCAATATTTGGTTTGCATCCCTTTTCATGATCATGATCGTTAACTTTTACTTAATTATTTATTAAATATTGGTTAATTAAAAATTTAATTTTAACCTCGGCCTTAATTAATTAGTCATCCAAGACATGTTTTCCCTTTTATACATGGCGAAGCCTAGCCCGAAGCGAAACGCCGTACAATGGGATGAAGCTTTTTCGCTTCAATTCATGCATATCTGAAACGACATGAACTGAAGAAGAAGAAGAAGAAGAAGAAGCTTTTAATTATCATAAATCACAAAAGTGAATCATGAGAAACCTTTCTGTCATTATGAGTTCATCTTTTCATCCCAGAAAAAAGAAAGAAATATAGATAGTTGTTGGATCTTTTTCACTTGTAAAACAAAATTGATAGGGGGCCGGGGGTCCAAATGGCCAAATCTGATGCCGATGGGAATTTCTTGGTGTGGTCAAATAAAATGGATGCATTACAGCTCAAAAGAAAAGCACATGCATTCGTTGGGTCCTTTTGCTTTTACAGTTGATTGGAGGAGAAGGAAAAACAGATTCCTCTTACCCTTGTTGAGTTGCTATTGTTTGATAGAATTTGAGGCCGGCCACCTTTCTTTCCATAGAGATGTACGATGTATTGGTCTATTGTTTGGCCTGTTATGTGGGAAGGAATAACAAGGAGTATCTTTCTGATTCTTAGACAGTACTGCAAGTATATATGCATGTATATATATATGTCGCATCCGGGAAATTTATTCTATTTGTAACTTTGAAGTACTCAATACACTGGGTTTCTTACATGACTTTTTACATGCGTTAGAGTCTTCAAAGGGTAACTCAATTGACAGCGAACCACCCCTCAAAAAGCGAAGGTCATTAGGTCGAATCCCCCTTCCCTTGTGTGAACATATATATATATATATATATATATATATATATATAAAATAAAAAAATAAAAAATAAAAAGAACTTAGAATGAGTCAATAAGCTTGTCCAATAACAATGACGGGAATTTCATTTTCTATCATCACATTCTCAAAATTTAAAATCTTTTATTAATGTTGGGTATTCAAGTTTAAAAAGTTTACAATGTTACTTATGTCAATATTGGAGTTTGAGGATAAATCCGACAGTAAATAAGTAAAATGTTCTTTATACATCAGTAAAATTTTAAAAATTACAAAATTACTATAATTAAATAATTAAAAAAAAATGTCCATCAGCTGGAGCATATGCTAATTTTTTTTTTTTAAAAAAAAATAATATTTTGAAAAATTTCACGTCTTTTGTGTTGAATCCTAAAGAAGAAGTGAGATTGCAAAATTTTTAAATTTTGATAGTGATTGTAAAAGTGATGAAACATCATATGGTAAGTAGAGTTTCCCCTAATGAACGGCGTGTACTCATCTAGACTCGTGCGAACAACTTTGTATATGTGCTAGATCTTAGTTAAATGATCTTGGAGCATTCTTAGCAAATTTTCTCTTTAATTTAAATAAAAAATAATATATTTTTATTTTAGCTATTTATTTTTTCAAAACACATATCCGGCCCCCTTTTCTATTTTACCTATCAATTTTTACTATTATATTTAAATATTATTTCTCAAGGACTTCTTTATTCTTTTGTTATTGAGATGAGAAAAAATGTTAGAGATTAAAAAAATATATATATTTTTTAATTTTTTATTCTTTTACAGTTGGTGACTAAACATACAAAGAGATTCCAAAAAGATGAATGCAACCCAATCCAATATGACACATTGGCACGTACGCACATGTGACATGGTTCCACCACATCCACAGCAGCGAGTTTTGCGGTCCAACCCTTATCCTCCTCATGGCCTGCCCAAGATGGAGCGTGAAAGAGTTTTGACTCCTCCATCCATCCATCCACTTGAAGACATTTTCATACTGTAAAACCAAATTATACTTGGCATGCCTGCCCAAATCTGAAACCCATGATCAAAATATTGTAGCATTGTGATGACTGATGATTAAAACCCCCGAAAATGCATGCGAGTGGAAAGGACCAAATGCACATATTCATAGCCTAAAATTAAATTTACATTTGGGTCCGACATGTATGAGTAATGAATGAGAGGGGTTGATACAAAAAGTAGTACACCCCACTTGGATTCGTGAACCGTTAATGGTTAACGGTACTCTAAAGGGCTAAAAACAAAAAACATGTATACTTATTGCGGAAACAACTCGGAGGAACATCAACACATGGAAGCTGTAATAGAGACAGACACAGCTTTTATTAAAAATTACATATCATTGTCTTAGCCTTGTCCTCACGGGCCATGCCACTCTCTCTCACCCCCCAACAACACCTAAAAGAAAAATGCTCTTTTCAGGGCCATCATCATTTACAACTTTTTTTTAATTAATTAAAAAAAAAAAAAAAAAAAAAGAAAAAGAAAATTCCACTGCTAAAATGCGTCGGAATAAGTTGAACCCCGCGTTCTCTGGCCCCACTTTTCTCGCAGAGGCCGTTAACGTCTTCTTCAATAATCAGACGCGCAAGTTAGCACCGCCTCGGCGCACTTTAGCAACCCAAAATTTACATTATCTCTCAGAAAATACCACAGAGAAGTTTTAATAGTATTTTCGAAAAATAAATAAAAATAAAAATAAATAAAAATTTACGAAGATTCCGAATTATCCGTACTTTTGTTTTGCTTCTACTCTGGGATGGTGACGAGCACTGGTCGCCAAGCTCTTCTGAGCAATCTATACCGAAACGACGCCGTTACGGGCCTGAAAGAACCGGCTCTTTCGGCTGCGCCTCGCCGCAACGCCGATATGCCACCACCGACGCTCCCGGTTGCCGGTAACAACCCGACCTCGTCTTCTTCCAATCTCTTATCCGAAACCCTATCTTCAGGCGGCGGCGATGACACGAAGAGGTCCTTCAGCTTGTGCCGGACCCTGATCTCCCCGCTCTTCTCTTTCTTCTTAGCCTTGTCTGGAGGCGCGCGATTGGGATCGGAGTCCATGCCGCGGAGCTCCGAGGAGTCGTCCCGGCAGGCGAACCGGCCTCGACGGTCGGTGCGGTTGAGGAGCATGCGGAGAGTCTTGCGGCGGCGGAGGTGGATGACGGGGCTCGCCGACGGGCTCCTCGTCGGACTTGCGGCCACCACGGCGCACTGCGTCGCTAGAACCTTGAATTTCTGCAAGGTAGGCATTCTTTTTATACACACAAAAAAACACTCTCCCTCTCTCTCTCTCTCTCTCTGTGAATTACTTTGTTTGGTTGTGTGTGTGTGGAATTGGGCGTTGCTTGTTAGGGGGAGAAAGTGAGATCTGTGAGCATTATGATTGGGTTTGGATTTGGATTCGATTTCTTTGTGCTTTACTCCTTGGACTCAGAGTATTTAGCTGTGAATTGCATTTTCTAGAGCGAGAGAGAGAGAGAGAGAGAAGAAATGTGGCGGGGTTAAAAAACACTAGAAAAAGCGATAAAATGGACGGGTGTTTTTGGGGGAATATGGGAAGAGGGTCCTGTGTCTCTTCGGGTCAATTACGCTAACCGAAAGCTAAAATGGTTACACGTGGCAGATTCTAGCGATTTTCTCGAGCGATTTTTCAAAACTCATGTGTGAGGTTGGTTGAGTCAGTTTGACCCATTTTGTTGGTCACAAATTAAGGTTTATAAATGGAAAAATCGGTCTTTGTTTTAAGGTTTGGTTTAGTGAATTGATGTTTCATTTAATTAGGGTGTCAATACGTGCCGATTGTTTGGTTGTGGCGTGGAAATTTAAGGAGCCTATTGATGGCAGAATTAAAATAGTTAGAGCATCAATTACTAATGGGACCAAAATAATTCCGTAGGCTGACAATTGCTATAAATGACTTATTGTAGTACGTGGATGAATTAAAATTTGTGTGTAAGAGAGGCCAAGAGCTTCAAATATCTTAATGGGTTAGGAGACTCTACATTGGATCAAGACCCTCAGCAATTCTTAAAAATTACCATCTAATTTTTTTATAAATCTCAGCCATTGAATATATCTAAGGGCATAGAATAAGACACCCACTATTTAGCAAATGGCATTTTCCGAAGGCTATTTGAATATCAAAGTTCAAATATAAGCAAATGCATATTCTCGAGGCTATCTTAATAATGCGTGTCTTATTCTAAGCCATTAGATATATTCAATGGCTGAGATTTGTAAAAAAATTGGCTGACAATTTTTAAGGTATTGTTGGAGATGTTATTCCCTCTAAATCGGCACATTCGGCCAAATTTAAGAGTTGAAGGACTTTAGTATTCTTTAAGAATAATGAAATTGTATGTCAGAAGAGTGTTCACCATTATTGGTTTTAAGAGTGTGACATAAATTGCAGGCATCTCAACCATAATAGAATTTAATAACTTGTATGTGCTCTTTTTGGTTTTTAAATGGTTAGAACATTTACGATGAACTCTCAATTTTTAATTTTTAATTTTAACAAAATTCACAAAATACACTATTTAACAAACTTTTTACTCAATGCTAAATTTAACTCATGATAATAATGCTCTCTAAATGTAAATAGCTCAAAAGTGAAAGTTATTTATTAAAAAAATGTTCTTTTTCTTTTATACTTCTTCTTTATAATTGAAGTAGATTTTTAATGCAAAGAGTCCAAAAATTGGTTTAGTCAATAAAAATAGAATATTTAGAAAGATTGATGTTTAGTTGTTTTGAAAAGTGACTAAAAGTCTCCAAGGGGTAGCTCAATCAGCAGTGAATAATGCCTCATGAAGCAGAGGTCACTAGTTCGAATCTCCCTTCCTCCTTCCCTTGTGTGGACATGTCAAAAAAAAAAAAAAAAAAAAACGCCTGTTTGGGATTGTGTTTGAGAAATAGAGTTTGTACGTTAACAAAAAGCTTTTGGGTAAAATTTCATTTTTAAGCTTTTGTCAAAAGTGCGTTTTGGTAATTTTTAGGCTTTTTGAACCCTTAAAAATGCTTTTGATTTTTTTACCAAATGAATACTTTTTTTCTTCAAACGGACTTTTTAAGTGTTAATTAGGTCCCTAAAACGCAATCATAAATAAGCCATAACTAAATCAACTAAAGTAGACTTTTAGTGTTGAGAGTTATTGTGAATGCTGTTAAGAGTTATTTTAATAACTATATTTTAAATGGTTAGAGTTCACGAGAAGTGTCAGAAATTATCTTGTGTTGGATTCAAGGCATGTATATTATGCGGAGGAAAATTAATCCATCATGTTAAACAACAGCTCAATACTCTCAATCCAGTTTTCATCTTTTGTTTGGTTGCTTGGATTTTGGGAAAAGCAGCCAATGATGTAGCTCCAATGGAGAAAACAAAGAAGGAAAAAAATAAAAAAATCTGCTGCTCTGTCATGAAAAATACAGAAGAAAAAAAAAAACAAGAGAGGAAAATTTAGCAGTTGTCATTATATTTTAGTCATCGTTTGATTCACAACATTTTCTCATTGATGAAAACAATCTAATTCAAAATCTTTACGATTGAAGTATGTAAGCCAAGCATCAGAGCATGTGCATGATGAATAGTGAATACATCCCAATACTAATAAGTTCACTTTCGACAGCTGTATTTACTATGTACATTGCCCAACAAGCATCCATGGATCTCTATCATCCATCCATCTTCTATCAAGACAAAATAGAACCAATCGACATCAAGATAATGAAATGTTAACCCACTTATTGACTTCTTATGGGCGGCATACAATACCAAATTTACCATCTACTGTAGAGTTGGAGGAAATCTCAAGCGCTAGAAGGAATTGGGTGTAGTAGAGCTGCTAGCCCATTTCACAGATGAATCTGGTGAAAGAGGGGGAGGAATGTTCTTCAAAAGCCCGACATCATCTGCACTAATATCCACCACTTCTGCTTTCTGTACTCCAATCTCTTCGTTCTTGATTCCTCTCAAAACTTCCACCACTTCATCCATGCTAGGCCTCATGTCCCTCTCCTGCTGCAAACACCGAAAAGCCAGTTCCGCCACCGACGTCGTCATCCTCCTTACATCATAATCCTTTTCGAACCCAAGAGACGGATCGACCAACTCGTGCAATGCATGATTCTGAATCTTGTTGATTGCCATGTTGGCCAGGTTTATATCGTGCCGGTGTCTATTGGTGTCCACAGCCGGCAACGACGATATAAGCTCGACCAACACCACTCCAAAGCTATAAACGTCGCTTTTGTCAGTGAGCTGGTAGCACTGGTAATACTCTGGATCAACATACCCAGGTGTTCCTTGTGGAGCAGTTGACACATGCGTGACATCCGTTGGGAACAACCGTGACAAACCAAAATCAGAGACTTTCACACGGAACTTATCATCCAGGAGAATGTTGGTGGTTTTGACATCGCGGTGGATAACATCCGATTGATGGAGGTAGGCCAGTGCCTCGGCTGACTCTATGGCTATGCTCAACCGAACCGGCCAAGTCATTAAAGCAGAACTTGACCGGTTTCCATTGAGATGATCAGAGACAGTTCCGTTAGAAATGTATTCGTAAACAAGGAGAAGTTCTTGGCTACGTTTTGAGGTGCAGCCGTGGAGCAGCACAAGATTTGGGTGCCGTAAGCGAGTTAGGATCTCGACTTCAGTCATGAACTGCTCAACGCGTTTGAAATTGTTTTCGTATAGGCGCTTCACTGCAACTACACGCCCATCACGCAGCTCGCCTGCAAATGATTAAAATGATTAAGAGGACAATCCTTCAGGGAAAAACTATAAAAAAGGTATACATATAACGTAAGTTATAATCCTACCATAGTAAACAGTGCCAAAGCCTCCATCTCCAAGTTGTCTAGAAGGGTCAAAACGGTTAGTGGCTTCTTCCAGTTCTTCATAGCTGAAGATATGAGCTCCGAAGTACGTGCTTCCCCTTTCAAGATCCAACTTCGAGGAGGGATAAGATGGGGGGGTGCTTCGAGAGAAATTAGTTGAAGAAACTGGAAAGCCTTTGCTTGAAGGAGGTGTGGGCAGGTCTTTGCTTTTAGATTCATTGACAGGTTTTTTCCTCCGCTGTCTGATGGCAAAGACCAAACAACCTAGAAATACGGCAACAATGCCAGCAGCTCCTACGGCAACTCCTGAAGACACGAAACAAGAGTTGGATAAATTTTCTTCTCTATAATACATTAATACCCAACTCAACGAAAAGATGCACAATGGTTGTAAGTTTGTAACGCCACAAAACATTACCTATGACAATGCCTGCATTATTAGAATCTTTACTGCCTGCAATAGTCGAAAGATACAGAAGTGTCAGTCCAACGAGCACGAAAAGATATTTTATAGAGGAACATCTTTAATCAGCTAGCATCACCATACACAAATAGTCAAGGTCTAATTTAAGACCAACATTTAATCCAATTTACTGCTTTTTGAAACCGATATTTTCCCTCGATTAGAAGCCATTGAGGCCAGGGAACAAACAGGTGTCAATGGGGGAAGAAAGCAGGAGACAAATCGAGTGTAAAGACTTTTAAAGGCTATCGGACAAACCAAACGTGACAAAGATATTTTTCTTCCAAAAGACTTTTTACCATTTCTACCGTTTCCATCACAAAAGCAACGTCCTAATTAGCCTACCAAAATTACCGATTTTCAGAATTTCATTTCCTGTTCTCCACCATCATTCTCAAACAAAACCGCAATTTTTGTCGAGAAAAAAAGGTCGAATACCTGGCACCGAACACGTCCGATTGCCACAAAGGCAAATGGGTTTGCCCGGCTTCGAATCAAACCCACATTGCGCACCAAAAACCAGACACTTGGCACACGTATCACCGTACACATCGCTATAATTCACCTTGAAACCCTCCATCAAAACCTCCTCAAGCGTCGACCGATTAGTTGTGAGCTCCAACGCCGCCGTTTTGAGGATTTTCAGGCTGACACCGACGTTGCATTCAATAAGTCTCAGAATCGGATCGGTAGGAACCGGACCGGTCAGGTAATAAGCGTCGGTCCGGTTCGTATTCCCAAGGAAGCGACAATAAAACCGATTAGGAGGCTTCGCGGGCAGACCACAAGAGGAGCAAGAGCAACCGTAGAAGATGGTGAGGTCCTCATTGTCAGTAGTGTACGTGAACCCAGAGGGCTCCAGAGTGGAATTGGTGTATTGCTGTGGGCACGTGGTGTTCCAGAGGTCGGAGCGGGCGAGGGTCATGGTTCTGGCGGCCTGGTCGAGCTGGAGGACTCGGTAACTCAGCGACGCGATGGTCAACTTGGGCGAGTCGTCGTCGCAGGAGAGTCGGAACTCGGGCGTACCGCAGTTCTCCGGGTGGGTCGTATCGGTGAATGGGTAGGATAGGTTCTTGAAAGGCCCACAGTCGAAGGCCTGGGCGCATTTGAAAGAGAGGGTGGAGGTGTCATCGGAAGGTAACGACGTCGTTGTGACGGCGACGGAGAAGAAGAGGAGGACGGAGACGAAGATCGCCGGAGGGAAGGCGATTGGGGGCATCAGAGAGTAGTGGAAGTGAGGGGTTAGAGGAGTGAGATGGCATGGATGAGGTAATAGGGTGGCTGGTCGCTGGAGTGGGTAAGGACTGCCTCCGGAGACGGCTTTGAACAAAGCTGCCTTTGGTTGACTTGGACCCTACGTGTATGTGAACCAGCTTTTGAAATTGGAGGCCGTCTAGAATTCTGACTATTCTTGTGGATTTTTTATTTCCTCTTTCTTTCTTTTATTATTATTTTTTTCTTTCTAAATCAACGTTTCTCAATTCTATAAAATAATAAGGAATATTGAACAAAAGAAATCTCAATTATTTGACCTGAAAATAATATTTAATATCTATTTTAAAAATATTTTTATAAAATATCATATCATAATTAAGGTGCATGAAAGCCTCTCCAATAGCCTTTGATTTGGACAAGCCGGAAGACCTAAATTGACCAATGAATATTAGACAAAAATGGTTGTTTTTTTTTTTTTTAATTTTTTTTTTATATGTCCGCACAAGAGAGAGGAATTCGACCTAGTGATATCTGCTTCATTAAATATAATCCCAACTGATTAAGTTACCTCTTGAAAATACAAAAATGGGTTTCTATGTGCACATCTTTTATATACTTTTTCTTTATACTGTTGATTTTAGATTAACATTACGTGTTGATGAGATAGATGATAGACATACATATGTGGTATGCATAAAAAAATATGTGAATAATGTTGTTTAAAAAATGTGATTCTGTCTCTCTCTCTATTTAAAGAATATTTATTTTTCTAAGTACATATATACTAAACTAAATATTTCACTAACCGAATTTGGCCAATGTTATGTAATCAATCAAGTCAAAAATTAACAAAAAAAAAAAATTGAAAAGGAAAATAAAAAATAGACTTAAATTAATTGTTTACAAATTTAGTATAATTATCTTGTTTTCTCACTATTCTAGTCTTCCCCTGTTTTTAACAAACCATAAATATATAATTGTCTTAAGCCGGTCCCATTGGGCCCTGCAGCCCACGCTGGTAACCACCCCTACGATCATTGGTTGCCGGTGTGAATTCAATCTACCTACTACGAATTAACTTAAAAAGTATGCCGTGCATGATACACGCCATGCAAGAAATTCGATCGCCTTTTCTTTTTTCTTTTTTCTTTTTCTACTCCAATACCTCTTCTTGCCTGTAGGGCATTCAGCTTCTTTTTTTCTAACAAATGATAAGAGGAATCAACTCTGGCTTGGTTCCATAGCCTTTGATCCCACCTAACTCCTAACTAATTGGATCGAAATCCTTAATCGTCCATAAATTTCATATTGAAAATCCAAGAATCGGTCCATCGTTGACCAGCCTAAATTTTTCTGATGCCAAGCCTCATGGACTTGTAAAGTTATGCCTCCTATTGATCCTCCCTCAAAACAATTACTAATCAACGAAAAATTACCCCAATATCTGCATGTTTCTAATATAATATTTATCATGTTCATGTATAGGATGGATGACGCATATATGCCCGAAAGCAAGTTGGGAGTTTTTCCTAAATGATTTATCCTAAACCAGAGTCAAAGAAAAGTATGTTAGCAGCAGATCGAGGAGCCTTTTTTTCTCCATTAAAGTGGCCATGCTTAAGCAAAAGGAGATACCGATCTGCATGCTAGCAACCGAGCATCTAAACAAACATGCAAGAAATGAAGCAGGAAAAACAGCAAAAGACTTACCTGTTGCTGTTAATGCACAAGTGGATGGGAAAGTTCCATTTGCACAATGGCAAGCGAATTCGCTCGTACTTGTGTTGTACCCACACTGTCCACCGGTCGCTTTACATCCATCACACAAACTGTTATTTGCGTTCCACCCCAATACGAAGCCGCGATCGATAGCTTCTTCCAGTGCACTTAAATTGCTGCTCCCAGGTTGAGATTGCAGAATTGGAATTTTAACGTTGTAGGTGCATAACCCAAATAAGCTACCAATTGAGTTCGCAATGGTATTGTTAGAATAGTAGTTATTAGCATCGCTTCCGTTTATGGAGCAATCAAACTGAGTAGTATCGGTCAGCGGAATTGTAGGAGGAGAAGCAGGGCAATCATAGTAGAGCGTCAGGTACGCTGTATCTGAAGCATAACCAAAGACGGTGGAATTGATGGTCGTATTAACCATCGTAGCAGGACAAAGGGTGTTGTTCCAGTAATCCTCTCTAGCAACCGTGAGAGTCCGCGACACGTTATCGACTTGAAGGACTCGGTAATTCATGAAGGTGATTTTGATGAGTGGGTCGTCACTACTGCAGTTTAACTCAAAAGAGGGGTGGCCACAATAGCTTGGCCTATTTGATCCCCAGAAAGGATAACTGAGGCCCTCAGTTCCCGCACAATCAAATGATTTGCTGCAGATTAGGTATTGCTCTGCATCTGCGAACGAAGACGATGGGAAGTGGATCAAGCACAAGGCTGTTATCACCAACGACAGAGCGATGGTTGGGAAGAGATTGGGATTCATGTTGATGAAAGAGCAGAGAGAAAGTGACTGCAAGTGATGAGATTAGAAAAGGGAGAAGGGGGAAGATGATATGCTTTTAAATAAGTCCTATGAATTGCATCATAATGGAGCTGGTGGGCTTTGACGAAGTTGGGGTTTGGGAGGGTGACATTTTTCAAAGAGATGCTTCTATTTGGAACTTTACCAGCAACGGTCAATTCACAAATAGGTGACAAAGTCCAACAAAACGACAGTGCTTAATATTTCTAACGATTCCCTAACACGGCATCTAGATGTTCTTGCCATGTTCTAGAACTCATATCTTAGGAAGGTCTGAAATCAGTTTTAAACTATTGCTCAGTCAAACATATGGAGCCGCCCTGCAAAGAAAAAAAACTCACCTAAACTGCAATTATTTTTTTACTTCTAAGCCTCTAATACATCACAATCCACGTCATCTTAAACATATATTAAATAAATAAATAAATAAAGATCAAACTCAACCAACAAGAAGGTAAGACTCAAAAGATCACTCCCGTGTTACTCATGTTCCTTTTAAGTCCTCCTAAGTGGGTGGTTAATATTTCAGTGGAAATCTGGTTTGGCTCTACTTCTTAGAGGGAATAATACGGCCAAAAATTTTGGAGTATGCTATAGGGGTAATCTTAATTAAGGGGAAGCAGAAAAAGGAAAAAACTATTGAGCTTAGGGAGATATTATATATAAGGAACTACGAAAGACTTCAAAAATAATCACCAATACATGAAAATTAATTACAAGGATGCTAGTTGAAGTATGAACAGAAGCCAAAAGTTCTCTCAACTGTCTGGTTCATGGCTCAATCGAATCTCAATTCAGCTGAAACTCGTACGTGGGGCTTTTTTAATTGCCTGCATTTTTCTATACCTGTGAAGTCCAACATCACTGCTGTATATGCCCATGTGCCCCCATGATCCCCCTTTTTTTTTTTGGGTTTGGGAGTCAAATATGCTAATTCTGTCACAAATTTAAGGAGTCAATCTTGAGACAAATTAATTAAAGGCCTACAATATATATATTGGAAGCATCTTGGTAACCTCAAAATTTGCATTTTACCATCTAACCCCCCAAACTGAGAAGAAATTAACCAAAGACAAGACATGATGACAATCAGACACCAAATGTAAGATCATGGATCAATCCACAACCAGAAAGCCCTTCAGACAAAATTTTAATCTTGAAAGAAGGACGACGTTGTCTTGCCTCTTCAGACACAAGAGAGTCGTTAACATTTAGTATTGTTTTCAATGGGCAGGTCGTCTAATCGAGTACTAGAGGTGGAAGATTAAAATATATACTCGAATCAGAAAGAAGGGCATGGCCTAAAATATGCTAGTGGACCTAATTTATCGAATACATGCATCTCACTTATCGTTACCCGCAGAGCTCCTATAGTCCTATAGAGTGAAAGATAAAATAAAATAAATATTGGGTCTCGGTCAATAGTCAAAAAATCTCATGAACTCAGCTCAGGAATGCCATCACCAACTGTAATCCTATTGCATAAAACCGGCTGGAAAACAACTTGAAATTACAACTACTTCTCGGCGCTGGCTCGGGTAGAAGTAGAAAGTAAGGGACATACATACCTGATTCACTAGAAGGCGCTTGGGCGTCTCCGGCAGCACACATTTTTAACCCGTTTGATGATTGATTTGGGCAGTAGCAAGTTGTTTGATTCGTAATCTGGTTGTATCCACAAACCCCCTTAGACACGGTGCAGGCAGTACAAGCTGGATCTTCCTTCCACTTCACATCGAATCCTCCTTTGATGATGTCTTCAATTCTTGACCAATTATCTATATCTTGCTTAAAAGTTGCAAGAACAGGAACAACCACGCTTTTTGCACAAACCCCAGGGACTTTAGGGTCTTGTATGTAAACGCCTTTATTAGCGATCCCACCAACGGTGCAAGATAATATTGGTGGATAAAAATTGGGAAAAGAAGGGCAACCATAGAGTAACGTAATGTTAACGTAGCCAGGGCCATATTCAAAAAGCTCTGAATCGAGGGTGGTATTCTCCCAAACTGGCGAACAAATTCCATCCAAGAAATCCTCCCTCACAATTTTGAGGGTTTTGGCGCCAGCATCGGCACTCAAAACGCGGTATTTCACCTTCATAATTTGGATGCTAGTGATATTTGTCGCACAAATGAGATTTGCATCCGGATTGCCGCAGCCATCGGGTCGGCCATCACCCGAGAATGGATAACCCAAGTCAGTGATGTCCCCGCAGTCAAACCGATTGCTACAACTTGTGTACAAATCATAGCATAAACACACCGGAACCTCGACGAAAACCAACAACATAATGAAGAAGGAAAGCCAGGAATCCATTTCTGGGAAAGAGATCAAAGTGATGGATGAAATGAAGAATAGGTGAGGTATTTGAGATTGTCTCAAGGAAACAACGGCAAATATAATTATGTGACATCACTCGATGGGAAAACAATATTAAGGCCAGTGATTAAAGAAGAAGACTTCAGACTTTGGAATGTATTGACTTGAAAGCCAAATGGTGAATCGCATTTCTGTGTATGGAGGACGATTTTCTTAAATGAGATAAGCTATTGTTTGACTAAACACACGAATCTTTTCACTTCAAGTATGGACAGACTGCCTTTCCATTTCTCTGACTTCAATCGGTTCTTCATCCAACTCCACCAATTAAATTGCTCAGCAAAAATAATCTTCCATTGAAAAAATAGACTAGGCGTATCACACAAGACATTTACTAGAAAATGCCTTCTTCGGTCCGATTAACCTGCTCATTCTCAACAAACCACCAAGCCAGCCCGCTGTTAGCTGGCCTAACCCAACCTAACCTAGGCTGCTCAGCTGGTCGAACCCAATTTGATCCAGCCTGGTCGGACCCAGGTGCAATTACATGACGTGGCATCCATCTTCCATTTAATCCGTCAATCCAATTAATTCCACCTACCTAATCACAGGGCCCGGACTGCATTTTAATAACATTTAAGTCCCACCTACCAAACGAAAGTAGTACACGCAATATATATATATATATATATATATATATATATATATATATATACATACGGGGTAATTAATCATAGAAATTGGAGAATAATTAATGACTTTAACCTTATTTCAAAATTACTTAAAATTTTCAAAATACCCCTTGAAAGGCTCCGAGCACTGACATCCTTTTTGTGAAACACGGAAGGACCAAATTTTCTCCTGACTCCCATCATCATCTTCATCATCATCAAATCATATAAAATTATGTGAACGAAGGAATTATTGCCAATTTCGCTAAGGCGTGGTGAGACCTCTATTTCGATTTGGAAATTTTATGTTCGAAGTACTATTTCATTCAACATCTTTGAATTGTGATTTTCCAATGAATTGGAAAATTGAGAGATTCTTTTGACCGCTATTTTAAAGGAGAGAAATGATTCATTTTTTCTTTCGGTTCTTCTCTCATCCTCTCAATTTTTAAAATTATCGTTGAATCTTTTAAAAAACGTGCAACAAAAATGATAAAGAGAAAAAACACTTTTGGACTGGAAACAAATACCCCGTAGCTTCTTAGAAACTTACCACTCTTGAAAAAGTCCACCAAAAAGATGCCTCAAAACATCACCTTTTATTTACTCAAGTTTTCCTTTATCTTATTGAGCCTAGCTCCTAAGTTTTGACTAATTATTCCTAACAAATGACAGATGAAGGCCTGACAAAAATTATTCTCTAGATCGACATGACCTCCTGCAGGCCTCTCCCGCATAGGCGCATATTCTCCTATAGACAAAATACTTCTGCTTATTAGCGATTATGTCAGGAAGAACACTGTGAATATAATCTAATTAAGTTCCTATTAACTATATTTTTCTTATAAATTTTTATCAACTGATTTATATAGAGAGTTTCGTTTGCTTTAGATTGGAAACTAATGATGATTGACTGTCAACAAAGATTTTGGATTTGCTCATGCTGCTTAAATTATATTCGGTCTTGTTATCACTTCTTGGATTATTTTAGATACAATTTTTAAATATAGAATCTTTATATCTGCTTTTCCTGTAATGATTTATTATTCAATGAATAACTGAAAAATGATCAGTAATGAAATTATAATGGTTAAGAGAGCCCTTATCATGCGGTCAGACCTTAAAAGTGGTGTTTTGCAACATCCAACCACCTTGTGACACCTCATCTATTCAAGAAAAATGCAAAAATTAAAACTGAGAACAAAAGCACCGAATCAAAATGAAAAAAGAAAAAAGAAAAAATCCAAGCTGCCCGACGACCCACAACCATACCCATGAGAACCCGCCAAAAAACCCATAAAACCCAGCCTGAGAAACCCATTTCTAATGCCAAGAATTCGTTTTTAATGCCTCAAAACTCGTTTTTAGATTCAAATATCAAACCTAGAGGTGGAAAGTTAACCCTTAGGAAATTTTATCACCCTAATGCCGGAGAAGATGTCCGTTAAATTAAAGGTTCACTCTTTCTCTGTTAAATGAGAAGAAGAAGGAAGAAGAAGAAATGGGAAAAGTTGTCGACAGGACTGAAGAAATGGGAAAAAAGAAGAAATGGAAGGAAGAATAAGAAATAAGGAAAAATTTAGTGTTTTAGGCTGTAGGATAATTTTGTGCATTTTACTTATGTGACCGTTGTTGATTGGGGCTACAAAAGTTAGGTTTTAAGGCCCATCCACATTGAAGTTAAATCCAATGGTTAATTACTACTTTGTGCATAAGCAAAATATTCAGGATTGTACTCATCCTTTCTACTGATCATACAATGAAATTTCTCGTATATTCTATTAATATATTTTTAGTAAATAGTAGCTAGAAACATATATGGAAAGTGGAAACCACGTATTAGATTAGATTAGAGGCCTACATAATTTTGTTGTCTATTTTTGGTCCCACTTGGAACCAATAAGTCAAAAAGCTAAAGGAACGCTAATTAATTAATTATTCTCCCCTAATTAAAAAGGTCAGTACTCAGTAGTGGCTACTTATTTCTTAGCTTAACTGGTTTGTTTTACCAAAAGTTAACAACAGTTTCAGGTCACTCACTGGGTTTAACAACATTTGCGTTTTTTTTTAATCAATTTAAACTTTCAAAATAAGTATGATCTAACACGTACCTGATTTTGATGGTGAGGAAATATTGCATGTTGGACACGCGAACGCTGCAGCATCCACCTTCCATTCCACATCGAATCCTTCTCTAATGGCTTCCTCCAATTCCGCCAAAATGAATGAATCTAGACGGAGACGAACTGGGACAACCACGCTTCCATTACATTCCTTAGGCCCATGAGCTCCCAGCTCCACGTGCACTTCCCCACTTGTGGGGCAAGTGAAGTGTCCAGGGGGTGGGAAAGGTAACCAAGAAGAGGGACAACCGTAGGCTAATGTAATATTCTGGTAACCGGGGTGAAAATCAAACAGGTTGGGGTCGAGAGTGGTATTCAATAATTCCGGCGAACAAATTCCAGTCGAGAAATCCTCTCGTGAAATTTTGAGTATTTGGGTTTTGAGATCGACCTCTAGCACGCGGTATGTCACGTTCATAATCTCTATGGTAGTAACACTTCCCTCGCAGTGAAGCTTCAATCCAGGAGACCCACAATTACTGGGTCGGGTATCTTCCCAGAAAGGAAACCCGACGTTATTGATCCCTCCGCAGTTGAACAGTTTGCTACAGCTTGATGGGTTCACATCATCATCATCGCATAGAGATCCTGGAATCCCGACGAAAGTTACAAAGAATAAGAAATAGAAAGAAATAAGAAAAGGAGACGGCGAGAGAAGCCAGGAATCCATTTCCTGAGAGGAATAATTAAGGTTGGGTAGGATAATTATCTTTTGTATAAAGGAAAATACAGGAAACAGATATGAGTGATTATCGAGCTCGCAGTACTAGTGGGGAAGATGAGAATTGGCAAAGTGGAAGACTTCGGAAGTCTTGTTGACTTAATCTATACGTAATTGCTTAGAACGCCCAACTACTTCATTTGTGGTAGGAGTAATTACTACGTACAAGACTATTAATCAGATATTTTTTAGGGATAACTTCAGAAAACCCCCCTGAAGTTCTAGCCAATTTGAAAAGACCCCCCTGAATTTCCAAAACTCTCATTTAAGCCCTCTGAACTTCCATTTTCTCTCAGTTTGGACCCCTTTAACATTAAACTACGTCGTTTTGAATGTTTTATACCCATTTTACCCTTCCCCAAAACTACGTCGTTTTGTGTCCTAACATTACCCAGCCTAAAACGACGTCGTTTTAGGCATTAATTTTTATTTTTTTTAAAAAAGAAAAAATTAAAAATTAAAAAAAAAAAAATTAAAAAAAAAAAAAAAAAAAGAAAAAAACTGGGGTGGCTTCAGCCACCCCCTTGGCCAAAATGGGGTGGCCGAACCACCCCATTTTTGGCCAAGGGGGTGGCAGAGCCACCCCCTGGACGGTCTGGGGGTGGCCGGACCACCCCCTTGGCCATGGGGTGGTCCGGCCACCCCCAAAAGGGTTAAAAAAAAAAAAAAAAAAAAAAAAAAACGGGGGGGCGGGGGGGTGCATATGGGGTGGCCGGACCACCCCCAAGGGGCTGGGGGTGGTTTCGGCCACCCCATACGGCCGGTATGGGGTGGCCGAAACCACCCCAGCCTCTTGGGGGTGGTCCGGCCACCCCCAAAAACACCCCATCCCTTTTTTTTTTTTTTTTTTTTTGGGGCCAAGGGGGTGGCCGGACCACCCCCTTGGCCATGGGGGTGGCTCGACCACCCCCAGATCGGCCAGGGGGTGGCTGTAGCCACCCCCGTTTTTTTTTTTTTTTTTTTTTTTTTTTTTTTTTATTATATATATATTTTACTTTTTTTAATTAAAAAAAAAAAAATTATGCTTAAAACGACGTCGTTTTGGGCTGGATATGTGTTGTGATTGTAGGACACAAAACGACATAGTTTTGAGGAAGGGTAAAATGGGTATAAAACATCCAAAACGACGTAGTTTAATGTTAAAGGGGTCCAAAGTGAGAGAAAACCAAAGTTCAGGGGGTCTAAGTGAGAGCTTTGGAAATTCAGGGGGGTCTTTTCAAATCGGCTGGAACTTCAGGGGGGTTTTCTGAAGTTATCCCTATTTTTTATTTTATTTGAACCGGATAATATTTAGTTAATTATAAAAAATGAGTATTTTTTCACTTAAAAAGTAAAAAAATACAAATACCCTTTCACTATAACTAACTGGATATTCTCCGAAGTAAAGATGATTATGTTTCCCAGCAAACGCTATTAAAGATACAAGATTTTCACTGCAAGCTAAAACAAAATATGTTTAATTATGAAATTAAGTAGCTATCAAATATATATATAGAATATAAATTAAATGTTGATCATGCTATATATCGAATAAATTTAGTTGATTAAGTATTGTAAATTAAACAGAAAAACAGGAAATAAAAACGGAATCATGACGGATGTGATTCTTTTAATAGAATAGCATATATTTAATGAATATTTAATGGTTTGGAGTATGAAAGTGAAGGAGAATCTGCTCATTTAACGTAAACCACCTAAAACCAGCGGGGACAGCCCAAAAGACCAAAGAGTGCTGAAAATTAGCTTGACCTAACTATCAAGTTTGCATTCATTACCCTGCGTTGTAAATTATACGGCAAAGTTAGGTAACTTTGAACGTGTAGTAGCTCGCAAAATAGAGTTGGGTATTTTCGTTTCATATTCTCGTCCAGACAAAGTTTTTCTCTGAACTGGGTCGGAAGAATTTCTTTTAACCTAGTCTATTAAAGTGACATGTGTCCCTTGAACATGTGAGATGCACATGTTTTTTTAATAGTAGAGACAAAGTTTGAATAAATTTTATTAAAAACTAATGTGCAAGTCAAATGTTATTAAAAAAGAGACACATATCACTTTTGTAGATTAGATTGAAGAAAACTCCTTTAACCTAGTTTGGAGGACAACTTTGTCCACATCATACCTATTTCCTTTGCAACCTCAGTTGGACCCAATCCGTCTTTAGATCCCACAAGCAATTCAAGCCCACAGCCCAACTGGTTTGCACGCGAAATCAGCCTGACAAATTTCACAATTATGCAACCCCTCCATTCCGATTTAATCTGAATAGGAAAGATCATCCGTTTAAAAAAAAAAAAAAAAAGGGTTAAATAATCTAAAGTACTAAGTTAGTCTTTTTTCGTAAGTCGGATACCATTTATGTAGGATTTGAACCATAGGTGGGGGAAAAAAAAATCTGCAAACCAAGGTACTTAACCAAAAAAAACAAAAAAAAAAAAAAAACTTAATCTTCTGAATTGTCACAACTTTTGTAATGTCTCTCTTAAAGTCTATTTTTTCTCAATTTAGTGTGTGAATCTTTCAATTATTTTCAATGTCACCCTTCCGTTAGGATTTTCTGTTAACTCCTAACTCGGGTGTTAAAATTCTCAAAATACCTGCATTTGTTTTAGTGAAAAAAAAAATAATAATTGCAAATATTAAGGCGTTAGTTCGAATTTAATGGTCTTTGCAAAATACTCATGCCTCAATAAAATTTTCAAGATATCCCTTTTTTTTAAAAAAAAAAAAAAAAATGGGATATCTTGAAAATTTTATTGGGCTTTAATGGAAAATCTTAAGGAAGCGGGAACATTGAAAAAAATTAAAAGTTCGATATACTAAATTGAGAGATTTTAAACTTTAAAAAAACATTACAAAATGGACGATAACTCAGGAAGTAAGTGAAATTTCTCAAAAACAACTTTTTGTCATAAAGTACAATCCCCTAAGCAAAATTGTTTTTGTTTTTTAATTTTATTTTTAAAAAAAGAATTAATTAATTTTTTAATCAGATTTGATATAATTAAGTGTGTTTGTGTTTGTTTTTTTGTTTTGATACAAGTGGACACATGGGCATCCACTGAAACCCTTGGATGCAACTGACGCTTAGGATAAAAAATATGAGAAACTCATATTTTCTCATAATAGGAGGGGATCCGGATCCTTACATTATAAATGTTTGGGCTACTAAATAAATCTTCAGCAGCCTTTACATAAGGTTGAGAACTTATGCTATGGATTTTAGCTCTCAATTCATGGAGGAAAGGGGAAAAAAACAAACATATTTTTCTCTTATATAGAAAGAAACGAGAGGCAAGTACAAGTCCATAGGTACACCAATAATATTCATATGATTCCCAAAAAGAGTGGATCACCCTTTTAACATGGAAAGACACCCAAAAAGCAGGGGAAAGGGAAAAGGTCAAGAAGCAAGGTCATTGACGATGCCATTTAGCTTTCTTTCCAACACTTCTGAACATATCTGCCCCATCATGTGGTAGAAAGACATCATATCAGACAACTGTTCTACCGACATTTTCCCCATCACACTCCTTGCCAGCTTTTCTTTCTCCCCATTCAACTTCAATCTCTCTATGTAGGAGCCTGCATTCCTCACTGTTGCACCCATCTGCTTCAACCTATTCTCTTGTTGCAAACTCATTGCTGTGTTTGACTGCAACTCGGATCGAAACAAATTAAAAGCAATTAAACCCCCAAAAAGAAGTTTGAAAAAAAAAAGAACAGAAAATATCAAACACTTCGATCTTTTTCTCTGTAAATTAATACCTCAAGAAATTCTGCTCCAGCTTCGAGTTCAGATTCTTTCCAGGGAGCCATCTCACGGCCAGTTGTGTATATATTCCTTGCAATTGAGAAACTACGAATGATACTTTTCCTTTTCTTCTCCAATATTTCTTGATCGAGCTTTTGGTGCTTTGGCACTGATGTTGTGATGTTAACCTTTTTCTGTTAAGCAATAACCGCCTTCACAAATTCCTGCACAATTTCCATGGTTATTCCAACAACAAAAAGAAAAAAGAAAAGAAAGAACAATCTAAAGATTGTTCATATAAATGAAATCACAATGAAACCTGGTAAGCAGATGGGCATCCTGGATAATCAAATTGGTCAGAATCCGACCACCTCATTCTCTCAGGATGAAACTGGAGTCCCATAATAAATTTACCCTCTTCAGGATTATAAGAATCCGGATCATAAAACCCTTCAATTAGACCATCATGCGCAAATGCCATTGGTACAAAGCGCTGGGCCAATCTCTTAATCCCTTGGTGATGATAACTATTAACTGAAATCTCCATTTTCCCTTCCTCCAAAGAATCCTTGAACCATTGGTTCAAGGGGGTGTTCTCCACCACCTTAACCACAAGCCTATGCCCATCATAATTATCATAATCAATGTGCTGCACTCTCTGCCCTTCGGGGCAATTCTTTGATACTTCTTTCTCTATGTCTTGGAAAAGGGTACCCCCACATGCAACATTTAGTACCTGGGAACCCCTGCAGATTCCCAAGTAGGGGATGTTCCTTTCTAGGCAAAGCTTTGCAAGCCTCAACTCGATCGTATCCTTTTCTTTATCAATAGCAGTATCGCTGGAATGAAGCCTCCTGATTTCTTCCAGCTCTTCTGGGGGAAGAGCAGAGGATTCCTCCTCATAGAGAGACGGATCAATGTCCTCTCCATCACAGAGAAGAACGCCATGGATGGGCTCAAAGATATCTAATAACATATGAACCCCATTAACCCGGGGAACAATCACCGGTACTGCACCATAGCCTACTATAAGATCAAGATGGTATTCACCTGAGATTTACATGCATACACACAGCTTTTAGTAATTACCCAATCAAACAATAAGAAGTAGAAAGAATTAATATGGCTGTGAAAGTTCAATTATTGGAAGAGATCTAAATTTACCATCTACTGTAGAGTTGGGGGAAATCTCAAGCGCTAGAAGGAATTGGGTGTAGTAGAGCTGCTAGCCCGTTTCACAGATGAATCTGGTGAAAGCGGGGGAGGAATGTTCTTCAAAAGCCCGACATCATCTGCACTAATATCCACCACTTCTGCTTTCTGTACTCCAATCTCTTCGTTCTTGATTCCTCTCAAAACTTCCACCACTTCATCCATGCTAGGCCTCATTTCCCTCTCCCGCTGCAAACACCGAAAAGCCAGTTCTGCCACTGACGTCGTCATCATCCTTACATCGTAATCCTTTTCGAACCCAAGAGACGGATCGACCAACTCGTGCAATGCGTGATTCTGAATCTTGTTGATTGCCATGTTGGCCAGGTTTATATCGTGCCGGTGTCTATTGGTGTCCACAGCCGGCAACGACGATATAAGCTCGACCAACACCACTCCAAAGCTATAAACGTCGCTTTTGTCAGTGAGCTGGTAGCACTGGTAATACTCTGGATCAACATACCCAGGTGTTCCTTGTGGAGCAGTTGACACATGCGTGACATCCGTTGGGAACAACCGTGACAAACCAAAATCAGACACTTTCACACGGAACTTATCATCCAGGAGAATATTGGTGGTTTTGACATCGCGATGGATAACATCCGATTCATGGAGGTAGGCCAGTGCCTCGGCTGACTCTATGGCTATGCTCAACCGAACCGGCCAAGTCATTAAAGCGGAACTCGACCGGTTTCCGTTGAGATGATCAGAGACAGTTCCATTAGAAATGTATTCGTAAACAAGGAGAAGTTCTTGGCTACGTTTTGAGGTGCAGCCGTGGAGCAGCACAAGATTTGGGTGCCGTAAGCGAGTTAGGATCTCGACTTCAGTCATGAACTGCTCAACGCGTTTGAAATTGTTTTCGTATAGGCGCTTCACTGCAACTACACGCCCATCATGCAGCTCGCCTGCAAATGATTAAAATGATTAAGAGGACAATCCTTCTGGAAAAAACTATAAAAAAGTATACATATAACGTAAGTTATAATCCTACCATAGTAAACAGTGCCAAAGCCTCCATCTCCAAGTTGTCTAGAAGGGTCAAAACGGTTAGTGGCTTCTTCCAGTTCTTCATAGCTGAAGATATGAGCTCCGAAGTACGTGCTTCCCCTTTCAAGATCCAACTTCGGGGAGGGATAAGATGGGGTGCTTCGAGAGAAATTAGTTGAAGAAACTGGAAAGCCTTTGCTTGAAGGAGGTGTGGGCAGGTCTTTGCTTTGAGATTCATTGGCAAGTCTTTTCCTCCGCTGTCTGATGGCAAAGCCCAAACAACCTAGAAATACGCCAACAATGCCAGCAGCTCCTATGGCAATGCCTGAAGACACGAAACAAGAGTTGGATAAATTTTCTTCTCTATTTTCCATATATTAATACCCAACTCAACGAACAGATGCACAATGGTTGTAAGTTTGTAACGCCATAAAACATTACCTATGGGAAGGCCTACACTCTTATTAGAACCGCTACCTGCAATAGACAAAAGATACAGAAGTGTCAGTCTGATGAGCACGAAAGGATATTTTCTAGAGGAACATCTTTAATCAGCATCACCATACACAAAAAGTGACGTTTAATTTAAGCTCAACATTTAATCCAATTTACAGCTTTTTGAAACCGATATTTTCCCTCGATTTGTAGCCATTGAGGCCAGGGAACAAACAGGTGTCAATGGGGGAAGAAAGCAGGCGACAAATCGAGTGTAAAGACTTTTGAAGGCTATCGGACAAACCAAACGTGACAAAGACATTTTTGTTCCAAAAGACTTTTTACCATTTCTACCGTTTCCATCACAAAAGCAACGTCCGAATTAGCCTACCAAAATTACCGATTTTCAGAATTTCATTTCCAGTTCTCCACCATCATCCTCAAACAAAACCGCAATTTTTGTCGAGAAAAAAAGGTCGAATACCTGGCGCCGAACACGTCCGATTGCCACAAAGGCAAATGGGTTTGCCCGACTTCGAATCAACCCACATTGCGCACCAAAAACCAGACACCTGGCACACGTATCACCGTACACATCGCTATAATTCACCTTGAAACCCTCCATCAAAACCTCCTCAAGCGTTAACCGATAAGTTGTGAGCTCCAACGCCGCCGTTTTGAGGATTTTCAGGCTGACACCGACGTTGCATTCAATAAGTCTCAGAATCGGATCGGTAGGAACCGGACCGGTCAGGTAATAAGCGTCGGTCCGATTCGCATTCCCAAGGAAGCTACAATAAAACAGATTAGGAGGCTTCGCGGGCTGACGGAGACCACTAGAGGAGCAAGAGCAACCGTAGAAGATGGTGAGGTCCTCATTGTCAGTAGCGTACGTGAACCCAGAGGGCTCCAGAGTGGAATTGGTGTATTGCTTTGGGCACGTGGTGTTCCAGAGGTCGGAGCGGGCGAGGGTCATGGTTCTGGCGGCCTGGTCGAGCCGGAGGACTCGGTAACTCAGCGACGCGGTGGTCAAATTGGGCGAGTCGTCGTCGCAGGAGAGTCGGAACTCAGGCGTACCGCAGTTGTCCGGGTGGGTCGTGTCGGTGAATGGGTAGGAGAGATTCTTGAAAGGCCCACAGTCGAAAGTCTGGGCGCATTTGAAAGAGAGGGTGGAGGAGTCATCGGAAGATAACGACGTCGTTGTGACGGCGACGGAGAAGAAGATCGCCGGAGGGAAGGCGATTGGGGACATCAGAGAGGAGTGGAAGTGAGGGGTTAGAGGAGTGAGATGGCATGGATGAGGTAATAGGGTGGCTGGTCGCTGGAGTGGGTAAGGACTGCCTCCGGAGACTGCTTAATTCGAACAAAGCTTCCTTTGGTTGACTTGGACTCTACGTGTATGTGAACCAGCTTTTGAAATTGGAGGCCGTCTAGAATTCTGACTATCCTTGTGAATTTTTTATTTCCTCTTTCTTTCTTTTATTATTATTTTTTTCTTTCTAAATCAACGTTTCTCAATTCTATAAAATAATAAATATTGAACAAAAGAAATCTCAATTATTTGACCTGAAAATAATATTTAATATCTATTTTAAAAATATTTTTATAAAATATCCTATCATAATTAAGGTGCATGAAAGAGCCTTTGATTTGGACAAGCCGGAAGACCTAAATTCACCAATGAATATTAGAAAAAAAATGGTTTTTTTTTTTTTTTTTTTAATTTTTTTTTCTTTTATATGTCTCCACAAGAGAGAGGAAATTCGACCTAGTGACATCTGTTTCATTAAACATAATTCCAACAGATTAAGTTACCTCTTGAAGATACAAAAATGAGTTTCTATGTGCACATCTTTTATATACTTTTTCTTTATACTGTTGATTTTAGATTAATGTTATGTGTTGATGATATAGATGATAGACATACATATGTGGTATGCATAAAAAAATATGTGAATAATGTTCTTTGAAAAATGTGATTCTGTCTCTCTCTCTATTTGAAGAATATTTATTTTTCTAAGTAGGTATATACTAAACTAAATATTTCTCTAACCGAATTTGGCCAATGTTGTGCAATCAATCAAATCTAAAAAAAAAAAAAAATGAAAAGGAAAAAAAAAAGGGCTTAAATTAATTGTTTTCAAATTTAGTATAATTATCTTCTTTATATTATTACTCTCAATTAATTGGCTCACTGTTCAAGTCTTCCCCTGTTTTTAACAAACCATAAATAATTGTCTTTAGCCGGTCCCATTGGGCCCTGCAGCCCACGCTGGTAACCACCCCTACGATCATTGGTTGCCGGTGTGAATTCAATCTACCTACTACGAATTAACTTAAAAAGTATGCCGTGCATGATACACGCCATGCAAGAAATTCGATCGCCTTTTCTTTTTTCTACTCCAATACCTCTTCTTGCCTGTAGGGCATTCAGCTTCTTCTTTTTATAACAAATGATAAGAGGAATCAACTCTGGCTTGGTTCCATAGCCTTTGATCCCACCTAACTCCTAACTAATTGGATCGAAATCCTTAATCATCCATAAATTTCATATTGAAAATCCAAGAATCAGTCCATCTTTGACCAACCTAAATTTTTCTGATGCCAAGCCTCATGGAAAATTATGCCTCCTATTGATCCTCCCTCAAAACACTTACTAATCAACGAAAAATTACCCCAATATCTGCATGTTTCTAATATAATATTTAATTATTTATCATGTTCATATATAGGATGGATGACGCATATATGCCCGAAAGCAAGTTGGGAGTTTTTCCTAAATAATTTATCCTAAACCAGAGTCAAAGAAAACTATGTTAGCTGCAAATCGATGAGCCTTTTTGTCTCCATTAAAGTGGCCGTGCTTAAGCAAAAGGAGATACCGATCTGCATGCTAGCAACCAAGCATCTACACAAACATGCAAGAAAAACAGCAAAAGACTTACCTGTTGCTGTTAACGGACAAGTGGATGGGAAAGTTCCATTTGCACAATGGCAAGCGAATTCGCTCGTGCTTGTGTTGTACCCACACTGTCCACCGGTCGCTTTACATCCATCACACAAACTGTTATATGCGTTCCAGCCCAATATGAAGCCGCCATCGATAGCTTCTTTCAGTGCACTTGAATTGCCGCTCCCAGGTTGAGATTGCAGAACTGGAACTTTAACGTTGTAGGCGCATGACCCAAATGAGCTACCAATGGAGTTCGCAATGGTATTGTTAGAATAGTAGTTGTTAGCATCGCTTCCGTTTATGGAGCAATCAAACTGAGTAATATCAGTCATCGAAATTGTAACAGGAGAAGTAGGGCAATCATAGTAGAGCGTCAGGTTCGCCACAGCTGAAGCATAACCAAAGACGGTGGAATCGATAGTCGTATTAACGATTGTAGAAGGACAAAGGGTGTTCCAGTAATCCTCTCTAGCAACCTGGAGAGTCTGCGACACGTTATTGACTTGAAGGACTCGATAATTCATGAAGGTGATTTTGATGAGTGGACCGTTACTGCTACAGTTTAACTCAAAAGAGGGGTGGCCACAATAGCTTGGCCTATTTGATCCCCAGAAAGGATAACTGAGGCCCTCAATGCCCGCACAATCAAATGGTTGGCTGCAGTTTAGGTATTGCTCATCATCTGCGTACGAAGATGATGGGAAGTGGATCAAGCACAAGGTTGTTATCACCATCGATAGAGCGATGGTTGGTAAGAGATTGGGATGCATCTCGATGGAAGAATGAGAGAGTACGTGATTGCAAGTTATGAGATTAGAAAAGGGAGAAGGGGAAGATGATATGCTTTTAAATAATTCTTATGAATTGCATCATAATGGAGCTGGTGGGCTTTGACGAAGTTGGGGTTTGGGAGGGTGACATTTTTCAAAGAGATGCTTCTATTTGGAACTTTACCAGCAATTAGGTGACAAAGTCCAACAAAACGACAGTGCTTAATATTTCTAACGATTCCCTAACACGGCATCTAGTTGTTCTTGCCATGTTCTAGAACTCATATCTTAGGAAGGTCTGAAATCAGTTTTAAACTATTGCTCAGTCAAACATAGGAGCCGCCCTACAAACAAAAAAAACTCACCTAAACTGCAATTTTTTTTTTTTTACTACCTCTAAGCCTCTAATACAACACAATCCACGTCATCTTAAACATATATTAAATAAATAAAAAAAGATCAAAGTCAACCAACAACAAGGTAAGACTCAAAAAGATCAATCCCGTACGTGTTACTCATGTTCCTTTTAAATCCTCCTAAGTGGGTGGTTAATATTTCAGTGGAAATCTGGTTTGGCTCTACTTCTAAGAGGGAAAAATATGGCCAAAATTTTTGGAGTATGTTATAGGGGTAATCTCAATTAAGGAAAAAAAAAAAAAAAAACTACTGAGCTTAGGGAGATATTATAAGGAACTACGAAAGACTTCAAAAATAATCACCAATACATGAAAATTAATTACATCAATGAATAACTGAAAAATGATAGTAATGAAATTATAATGGTTAAGAGAGCTCCTATCATGCGGTCAGACCTTAAAAGTGGTGTTTTGCAACATCCAACCTCCTTGTGACACTTCATCCATTCAAGAAAAATGCAAAAAATAAAACTTAGAACAAAAGCACCGGATCAAAAAAAGAAAATCCAAGCTGCCCGACGCACGCTAGACCCACGCCGGGGTCTGGGTTTGGCAAGACTCCAGTGTGGGTTTGGCGAGACCCACGACCAGACCCACAAGAATCCGTCAAAAACCCCACAAAACTCAGCCTGAAAAACCCATTTCTAATGCCCAAAATCAGTTTCTAATGTCTCAAAAATCGTTTCTAATGCCTCAAAACTTATTTTTAATTCCACAAAACTCGTTTTTGGATTCAAATCTAAAACCTAGAGATGGAACGTTAACCTTTAAGGGATTTTATCACCCTAACGTTGGAGAAGATGACCGTTAAATGGAAGGTTCATTCTTTCTCTGTTAAATGAGAAGAAATGGGAGAGGTTGTCGGCAGGAGGGAAGAAATGGAAAAGAAGAAGAAATAAAAGGAAGAAGGAGAAATAAGGAAAAATTTAGTGTTTTAGGATGTATGATAGTTTTGTGCATTTTACTTATGTGACAGTTGGTGATTGGTGGCTGCAAAAGTTGGGTTTCAAGGCCCATCCACATTGAAGTTAAATCCAATGGTTAATTACTACTTTGTGCATAAGTAAAATATTCAGGATTGTACTCATCCTTTCTACTGATCATACAATGAAATTTCTCGTATATTCTATTAATATATTTTAGTAAATAGTAGCTAGAAACATATATGGAAAGTGGAAACCGCTAGATTAGATTAGAGGCCTACCTAATTTTGTTGTCTATTTTTGGTCCCACTTGGAACCCAATAAGTCAAAAAGCTAAAGGAACGCTAATTAATTAATTATTCTCCCCTAATTAAAAAGCTCAGTACTCAATAGTGGCTACTTATTTCTTAGCTTAACTGGTTTGTTTGACCAAAAGTTAACAACAGTTTCAGGTCACTGGGTTTTTTTGGTGGAAAGGATATTTCCCCAAGGCTCAGCTAAAAATAAAATAAAAATAAAAAATAAAACACACAGATTTACTAAAAAAATTTAGTGCTTTGACGGTTTCTGCTGTAAAGAAAAGTGTGAGGATGCACATAAATTATAAAAGCTATTAAATAATTAAATTCATTATTTTTTTAAGTCATTTTCTCTAAATTATTTTTTATCAATTTAAACTTGATCTAACACGTACCTGATTTTGATGGTGATAAAATGCATGTTGGACACGCGTACGCTGCAGTATCCACCTTCCATTCCACCTCGAATCCTTCTCTAATGACTTGCTCCAATATTTCCGACGAAATGAATGCATCTGGGGGGAGAGGATTAGGAACTGGGACAACCACGCTTCCATTACATTCCTTAGGCCCCTGAGCTCCCAACTCCATGAGCACATCCCCACTTACTTCGCAAGTGAAGTGTCCAAGGAAAGGTAACAAAGAAGAGGGACAACCGTAGTCTAATGTAATATTCTGGTAACCGGGGCGAAAATGGAAAAGTGTGGGGTCGAGAGTGGTATCCACCAATTCCGGCGGCAGCGAACAAATTCCAGTCAAGAAATCCTCTCTTGAAATTTTGAGTATTTGGGTTGTGAGATTGACATCTAGCACGCGGTATGTCACTTTCATAATCTCCATGGTAGTAACACTTCTCTCGCAGTGGAGCTTCAATCCAGGAGACCCACAATTAGTGGGTCGGGTATCTTCCCAGAAAGGAAACCCGATGTTTTTGATCTCTCCGCAGTTGAACTTCTTGCCACAGCTTGTTGGGTCGATATCATCATCGCATAGAGATCCTGGAATCCCGACAAAAGTTACAAAGAATAAGAAATAGAAAGAAATAAGAAAAGGAGACGGCGAGAGAAGCCAGGAATCCATTTCCTGATCGAGAGGAATAATTAAGGTTGGTAGGATAATTATCTTTTGTATTAAGGAAAATACAGGAAACAGATATGAGTGACCATCGGGCAGTACTAGTGGGGAAGACGACAATTGAGAAAGTGGAAGGCTTCGGAAGTCTTCTTGTCTTAATCTACACGTAATTGACTATAACACCCAACTACTTCATTTGTCGTATGAGTAATTACAATACTACCAGCAAACGCTATTAAAGATACAAGATTTTCACTGCAAGCTAAAACAAAATATGTTTATAAAATCAAGTAGCTAGGATCGAATAAATTTAGTTGATTAAGTATTGTAAATTAAACCGAAAAACAGGAAATAAAAAACGGAATCATGACGGATGCGCGCGATTCTTTTAATAGCATAGCATATTAGCATATATTGCATGAATATTTAATGGTTAGGAGTATGAAAGTGAAGGAGAATCTGCTCATTTAACGTAAACCACCTAAAACCAGCGGGCAAAGCCCAAAAGACCAAAGAGTGCTGAAAATTAGCTTGGCTTAACTATCAAGTTTGCATTCATTACACTGCGTTGTAAATTATACGGCAAAGTTAGGTAACTTTAATTGAACGTGTAGTAGCACGCAAAATAGAGTTGGGTATTTTTCGTTTGATATTCTGGTCTGGACAAAGTTTTTTTTTGAACTGGGTTGGAGGAATTTTTTTTAACCTAGTCTATTAAAGTGACATGTGTCTTTTAAACATGTGAAATGCACATATTTTTATAATAGTAGGGACAAAATTGAAATAAATTTTACTAAAAACTAATGTGCATGTCAAATGTTAGTAAAAAAATAGATACATATCACTTTTATAGACTAGATTGAAGAAAATTTCTTCAACCTAGTTTGGAGGACAACTTTGTCCACATTGGATCTATTTCCTTTGCAACCTCAGTTGGACCCAATCCGTCTGTAGATCCCACAAGCAATTCAAGCCCACAGCCCAACCTGCACGCGAAATCAGCCTGACAACTTTCACAATTACGCAACCCCTCCATTCCGATTTAATCTGAATAGGAAAGATCATCCGTTTTAAAAAAAAAAGGTTAAATAATATGAGGTACTAAGTTGGTATTTTCTCGTAAGTCGGATACCATTTATGATAGGATTTGAACCATAGGTGGGAAAAAATAAAAATCTGTAAACCCAGGTATTTAACCAAAAAAAAAAAAAAAAAACTTAATCTTCTAAATTGCACCACTTTTGCAATATCTCTCCTAAAGTTTAATTTCTCTCAATTTAGTGTATGAATCTTTCAATTGTTTTCAATGTCACCCTTTCGTTAGGATTTTCTGTTAACTCCTAACTCTGGTGTTAAAATTCTCAAAATACCTCCATTTGTTTTAGTGAAGAAAAAAAAAAACAATTGCAAATATTAAGGCGTTAATTCGAATTTAATGGTCTTTGCAAAATACTCATGCCTCAATCTTTGCAAAAATTTTAAATATATATATATATATATATTTAAAAAAAAAAAAAGGATATTTTGAAAATTTTGTTGGGCTTTAACAGAAAATCTTAAGGAAGCAGGAACATTGAAAAAAAAATTAAAAGTTTGATATACTAAATTGAGAGATTTTGAACTTTAGAAAAACATTACAAAATGGATGATAATCAGAAAGTAAGTGAAGTTTCTCAAAACAACTTTTTGTCGTAAAGTACAATCCCCTAAGCAAAATTGTTTTTGTTTTTTAATTTTATTTTTTAAAAAAGAATTAATTAATTTTTTAATCAGATTTGATATAATTAAGTGTGTTTGTATTTGTTTTTTTTTGTTTTGATATAAGTGGACACGTGGGCATCCACTGAAACCCTTGGATGCAACTGACGCTTAGGATAAAAAATATGAGAAACTCATATTTTCTCATAATAGGAGGGGATCCGGATCCTTACATTATAGATGTTTGGGCTACTAAATAAATCTTCAGCAGCCTTTACATAAACAAACAGGAAAGGAAAGGTTGAGAACTTATGCTATGGATTTTAGCTCTCAATTCATGGAGGAAAGGGGAAAAAAACAAACATATTTTTCTCTTTTATAGAAAGAAACGAGAGGCAAGTACAAGTCCATAGGTACACCAATAATATTCATATGATTCCCAAAAAGAGTGGATCACCCTTTTAACATGGAAAGACACCCAAAAAGCAGGGGAAAGGGAAAAAGCTCAAGAAGGAACGTCATTGACAATGCCATTTAGCTTCCTTTCCAACACTTCTGAACATATCTGCCCCATCATGTGGTAGAAAGACATCATATCAGACAACTGTTCTACCGACATTTTCCCCATCACACTCCTTGCCATCTTTTCTTTCTCCCCATTCAACTTCAATCTCTCTATGTAGGAGCCTGCATTCCTCACTGTTGCACCCATCTGCTTCAACCTATTCTCTTGTTGCAAACTCATTGCTGTGTTTGACTGCAACTCGGATCGAAACAAATTAAAAGCAATTAAACCCCCAAAAAGAAGTTTGAAAAAAAAAAAAGAACAGAAAATATCAAACACTTCGATCTTTTTCTCTGTAAATTAATACCTCAAGAAATTCTGCTCCAGCTTCAAGTTCAGATTCTTTCCAGGGAGCCATCTCACGGCCAGTTGTGTATATATTCCTTGCAATTGAGAAACTACGAACGATACTTTTCCTTTTCTTCTCCAACATTTCTTGATCGAGCTTTTGGTGCTTTGGCACTGATGTTGTGATGTTAACCTTTTTCTGGTAAGCAATAACCGCCTTCACAAATTCCTGCACAATTTCCATGGTTATTCCAACAACAAAAAGAAAAAAAAGAAGAGAAAGAACAATCTAAAGATTGTTCATATATATATATATATATCAAATCACAATGAAACCTGGTAAGCAGATGGACATCCTGGATAATCAAATTGTTCAGAATCCGACCACCTCATTCTCTCAGGATGAAACTGGAGTCCCATAATAAATTTACCCTCTTCAGGATTATAAGCATCCGGGTCATAAAACCCTTCAATTAGACCATCCGGCGCAAATGCCATTGGTACAAAGCGCTGGGCCAATCTCTTAATCCCTTGGTGATGATAACTATTAACTGAAATCTCCATTTTCCCTTCCTCCAAAGAATCCTTGAACCATTGGTTCAAGGGGGTGTTCTCCACCACCTTAACCACATGCCTATGCCCATCATAATTATCATAATCAATGTGCTTCACTCTCTGCCCTTCTGGGCAATTCTTTGATACTTCTTTCTCTATGTCTTGGAAAAGGGTACCCCCACATGCAACATTTAGTACCTGGGAACCCCTGCAGATTCCCAAGTAGGGGATGTTCCTTTCCAGGCAAAGCTTTGCAAGCCTCAACTCGATCGTATCCTTTTCTTTATCAATAGCAGTATCGCTGGAATGAAGCCTCCTGATTTCTTCCAGCTCTTCTGGGGGAAGAGCAGAGGATTCCTCCTCATATAGAGACGGATCAATGTCCTCTCCTTCACAGAGAAGAACGCCATGGATGGGCTCAAAGCTATCTAATAACATATGAACCCCATTAACACGGGGAACAATCACCGGTACTGCACCATAGCCTACTATAAGATCAAGATGGTATTCACCTGAGATTTACATGCATACACACAACTTTTAGTAATTACCCAATTAAACAATAAGAAGAAGAAAGAATTAATATGGCTGTGAAAGTTCAATTATTGGAAGAGATCTAACGAACGTACCCACAAAATCTACGAACTTGTTCTTGCGAAGGCTGCGTCTAGAGACGATGAGAACGCGAGGGAGAATCACAGAGAGCTCGGAGGCCATTAAGGTGATGAGGAGATCTATGTGGAAGGTTTTCACAAGTTAGAAGGCTCTGTTGGCATATAAATACAATCGAAGAAGAAAAAGACAAATAGGATTCGCTTATAATCTATTGCTCTTATGTACAGACTACAGAGAGTCAGAGACAAATGCACATTCCTGGCGCCGCATATGTTCCAAATTTGTACAGATCAGGTTTGGCAAGACATCACTATATATATATATATCCTAAAATCTAATAAAACTTTTACATTTTGCCTATCAAAATCTAAGGTGACAAAGTGTCATTTGCCATCAACTTAAACCATGTGCCCTTTTACATCAACTTGGCAAATAGCATTTTGTCACCTAAGATTTTAATGGACAAAATGTGGGAATTTTATTAGATTATATATATATATATATATATATTTGATGAATACATTTCAGCAAAAATAATATAGGATGGTGGGATTTAATAATTTAACTACTTTGGGTTTAATGGATTATTACTAGCATAAGATTATTTTTGCTGTGAATTACTCCTTGAGTAATGTTAAAAACCATTTTTTTATCTTCTTAAAGTTAATGTGGTTTTTTATCTTATTTTTAAGAAGATAAAAAAAAAAAAAAAAAAAAAAAAAAAAAAGATAGTCTCTAGCATTACTCTTATCCTTTTATAATTATATTCAAAGGTGTAAATGTTTCAAAATTTTTGATATCTATCATTCATATGGCTTCATAATTTTCAAATCTATATTTATGTTTTAAACTCAAAATTAAAGATTAAATTTTGTAAAAAAAATTATGATATAAACATGTGAAATCGTATTATAATTGAAACACTCAAACTCGAGAGAGTGGCTTGGCAGCCACCATTTTGTTTTGTTTTGTTTTTTTTTAAAACGAAAAACAACTTGAAAAATATAAACAACGATCTGTTAATTTGTAAACCTTAAATAAGGATTTGAAAATAGGCAAAATCTGAATGATTTCTACAATAATTGTTCCCAAAAGTGTGTGATCAGAAGATAGGGTAGACATGACAGTTGGCAAAATGTGTATCTAGGGAAGGTACACATAAGACGGGGTCAAAGCTGAGGTGGAGTAGATTAGCACATGATGTGGAGGAAGTAGCGGCATTAATTAAAAAAATAAATGTTTGGTGGAGCACTTATCCAGTTGCCACGGTCTTCTAGTCAGATCGACAAGGCTTTAGAAATAGAATTAGGGGGAGTTAATTTGGATAATATTCCTATAATATTCCAATACAAATCACTATCAAAGTTGCTTATATGTCTATTACGTCACCATGGATGTTCAACCCTTGCAGTGATATATGTACACTTAAACACAGATCAGTATATATATATATAAGAAATGATTGGTGTTAATCATTTGTTCATATATATATTTTTTATATTTTTATATAAATCTAATAAATTAATTAATATATTTGTGGGGTTCATCATTGATTTATGTAAGATCCATATAAATTCATAAATCATAAAAAAAAAAAAAAAAAATTGGCACTCATCATTTCTCTATATATAACCCCTTCAATGATTGAGAACATGCATAAATTAAAAAGAAAAAGAAAAAGAAAAAACCCATAGACCTGCCAATCATTATTTTTTTTAATCCGACCTTCCAATAATTTGAAAGAGAGTGTTTTTCCCACTTAAAAAAGGAATGATCGAGCACACGCATAAATGAAAAATAAATAAAACCCGAAAGACCTGCCAATAATTTGAAAGAGAGTGTTTTTTTCCCATCTAATTTCTATGACAATTATAGGCAAGTGGGCTCAAATTTATATGAAAGAGAGAGACTTGTGACGTTACATTAATTTACCTCGTATTTTAATCAAATATTTTATGTAGGATAAAAATTTTCTCCAGATCAGTTTTCTATTTTAATAAGTGTCATGTCATCTCTCACTTTTCTTTTCTTTTTTAATATTCTTAAGAGTTATTTATTGACATTCAACTAATCTAAGAATTTGAATAAAAAATAAAATTTTAAATTTTAAATTTTATTTTATTTTATTTTTTTTAAAAAAAAACTAACCTAGGAACCCAAATATTAATTTTTTATAAATTCAAAGATGTTGAATGATACTTGTCACTTATTAGAGTAGGTTAAATGAAATTTTCTTGAAATTAGTTAGGAGGAAATTTGTGTCCTTTTACGTATATGTGCTTCTAACACATAAAATATTTAATTGAAATATGAAGTGAATGATAGAGATAGTGTTCGAATGATACCATGGTAAATAACCATTTTTCCCTAAAAACTTAAGCTTATATGAAATGATTAATTTAGTCATTTAATTAATATAATAATACTCCCGCTCATATGTGGAACCAAACTCCTTAATAAGTGAGTGGTCAATTAATAGAGACAAAGTAGAACTCAAAACTTTTGTTCTTATGCCATAATGAACAAACATTTATCCCATAAGTTCAAACTTTTAAAATAAATAATAATTTAATAAACGACTCACACATGTTGATGAATTATCTACCGAAACTTTGGCTTATACATTTTTTGGAACCCTATTTAAATGGGCCAAGGCCATTCAAATGAACTTTGGCGCCTTCTTATTTTGATTTTTCTGCAATTGCGAGAATACAATTTATTTGCGCCACGCAATCAACATCAATAAGAATTTGAAATCTTTGATTCAAATTTATAATGATCCATGTAAGAATGTCTTACAATGAGAAAGAAGCGATTTAGGTTGTGATTGAGTCAAGCTTTGAGATTATGAGATTGGCTCGTTTATTCGAACTCTTAATCGACCTAAGCTCAAGCTCGAGGAGGCTATAAGAAATGCTTGTCCAAACTTTGCTCGCTAGAGGCTTAGCCAAGCTCATGTTTTTCATTTTGAATCAAGCCAAATACTCAATAGGCTTGGCTTGACTTAACTCGATATCGAGTGTTAAGCCGAGCCAATCTTTTGCATCATCAATTAATTATTTCCCTTTCTTTATTTTAAAAAAATAAAAAATAAATCTAATTGATTGGGACGTGCATTGCATGCTACACGTGTAGAAATATATAAGAAAAGGGCACATCACAGTGGTTGTGCATAAAAATTGCATAGATACATTTTTTTTTTTTTGTTTTTGGTAGAAATTGTATTTTGTTTGTCTATTCTGAGTCGAGCCGAACTACTCGATAATGGTTTGAATGGACTTTTTGACCCAACTCAAGCTTGAGTTTGACTTGGCTTAGCACACGACCCCAAGTCAAGTCGAACCTATTGAGTACCTGGCTCGACCCGAAATGCGTTTTTAACAAGCTCAAGTTTGGCTAAGCTTCCAGCAAACCGATTTCGGACAAGTTTTTCTTAACTCGGCCCTATTAGGAGTTCAAATAAACGAGTTGGTCTCGAAATTTCAAAGATCGGCTTGATTACAGCCTAGAGAACAATATTTAATCTAGGCTCTAAACTTAGAGCTTCTTTTTCCCTTTTCCAAACTTAGTATAGAATAGATTAAAAAAACAAATCCCGCTAACTAAAATGATAGACAACGTTTTCTCCAACAAAAAAAAAAACAATGTAAGTCGACCCTACATAAATTTACCAAGGGTGAGAATAATTTAGTTTCATGATCTGGTTTGGCACAATTACAAATGTAGTTGTGACTCTAATTTGTAACATGCTTCAAATTGCAATCTTAAAAGGTAAACCTTGGACATCACATGGGCTCTTTTGGTTCAAGTATGGTCATGGCTTACCCAAGTTAATGGGCTTCCAAGTTTTGATTCTGCATCGACAACACTTTAGTCCACATCCACAGCCAATCTAACTCCCAAACCCTAAGAAGTCTTGAACACCTATATATAGGATGAAACCCCAATGAAGATCGATTTTTGTTTTTAATCAAATCCTCGAGTTTTTAATAGAACATCAACTTTTGTAATATGTTTTCTTGAAGATGATGGGAATAATATTAGAGAATAAATTCTCAAAAGAAAAGAAAAATTAAGTGATGAAAATTTTGAGAAGCACAACCTTGATCAGCTGTGAATTGAACTCAATATCCCACTCAAGCTAGTTTTGAATGTTACCAGTGAGCTCATTGGCAATTTGTCATTGTTGGTAGACATGATATAATATATGATTTTTTGCATGTTTGTCCAGGTACTTGCAATTGAATTTTTAAGATCGGTTACTTTGTAGAAATGAAAAGCATCGGAGACTAATTGTAATTATTATACCTAAGTGTGATTATAGTAGCACTTGTTAATTGAGAGCCGTATAAGAATTGTTTCAATAGCGAGAATTGCAGGCGTTCACTAAAATTTGAATGAGCCATAATATAACCCAGTGCAACAAATAATAATAGAATTGAGAATTTTGATTTTAAGAGCTAGTACTGTAAGCTTGATTGATAGCAAAATTTGTATAGAAAAACAAACTAAATGGCTCAGAAACCATCGTCATGACAAAGAAAGTGATGGAACAGCATAATCGATCCTTTAGTACTGGTTATTCATGATATCCGTAATACGTTTAGCTTTGGAGCAAATAGAAGGCTAATAAGTAATTGAAGCTAACAATTAGGGAAGTGAACACCGCAGGAGCTGGCGGTCTTTCTGCCGGTGGGAGAGTTGATGTACTGCCTGAGGTTCGGATCCTTGAGATACCCACAAAGGCATGGCCTCTGCTCCCTCACCTTGCGGCAGCACAAGCTTGAGGGAGGACTTGACGCCGATATAGCGGGTATGCACGCGTTCATCTCTATGGGGCTGCAGATCGCCGCCTCTGCCGTGAGAGCTTCGCTCGAAAGCACCATCATCACCGCCACCGCCACCACAACACAAAGGCCAGCCATCTTCATCTTCAAATTCTTCAACCACAGAGAGAGAGAGAGAGAGAGATAGGGAGAGGCTCTTTGTTTGGTGCATTCCGCCTGGAATTCTTGACTTGCATAGATGGTGGGCTGAGGGGTCAGCGGGTCAAACGAGGCAAATGAAGTGGGACCCCGCAAATTTGGTGTTTGTAAAAAGTCTCAACGCGCTGAAGGAATTATGCGCCAAAATAATCATAGGATTCATGAAAAAATTGGTTTTAATTAGTTAAATTGGTCAAAAACAAATTCCTCTTGTGTGCGAAACTAGCGCGACAACAGACAAAAGTATTGAATTCTTTGTTCAACAAGTCATTTAGGAAGCACGTCTCATTTCAGAGCGGACTTTGCTCAAAAAAAAAACCATCCCACTGAAACCCTTGCAACCCAATATAGACAACCTTTGTACTCTGAAATCCATTAATGAAACGAACCCATAACACAAAAACCAACAAAACTTCAACACAGACCAACCCATCGCCATACTAAACAAGGAAATCAAAATTCATGGAACTAAAATGGAAGCACTAAGTTGCTGCTAACCCCAACTTTCCCAGCTGCGCGCTGTATCTTTCACTGTTAAATATATTGGATAATATATTAGAAGCGGAAGAAAGAGAGAGAAGAGAGAGAGAGCGAAAGCACACAATGGACTACATTGTATTGACTCTGATAATAATAATGAATACATAGGCCTCTATTTATAGAGAGGCAAGTAACCTAATAGATTAAGGAAAGGTAAACCTAGTAGAATAAGGAAAGGTAAACCTAGTAGAATAAGAAAAGGTAAACCTAGTAGACTAATAATACCTAAAGAAGTAAATAACAAGTAATATTCTTAACATCCCCCCTCAAACTCAATGTGTAAACTTGAGTTTGGATAAACAAAAAGGGAAAGAAAAAGGAATTCGCCGAAAAAGCTGCTTGTGCCGAAACAATTGCCGAAGTAACGCCATAAAAGTTGTTAGAGACCCGTGGATTCTGCCTGAATTTGAGCAATGCATTTAAGCTGGAGCTTGGTTCACTTGGTTATAATTTGACTTGAAAACCATATACTAGTAATGAAGAAGCTTGCCTAGTCAGCTGAGAAAAGCAAGGCCGGTTAAAAGGGGCTTGTTTGGCCCGTAACCCATGGACTGTCTCGCCTGATCGGCTGAGCTAAAGTCTGACCAAAAAATTTTAGCTAGTAGACCGTCTCGCCTGGTCGGCTGAGATAAGCAGGGCCTGGTCGGCTGAGATAAGTAAGGCCGGTTGAAGAGGCTAATCATGCCTGAAACCCTTGGACCGTCTCGCCTTGTCGGCTGAGATAAGTAGGGCCGGTTGAAGAGGCTAATCATGTCTGAAACCCTTGGACCGTCTCGCCTAGTCGGCTGAGATAAGTAGGCCCGATTGAAGAGGCTAATCATGTCTGAAACCCTTGGACCGTCTCGCCTTGTCGGCTGAACTAAAGTCTGACTAGTAGACCGTCTCGCCTGGTCGGCTAAGATAAGCAGGGCCGGTTGAATAGGCTAATCATGCCTGAAACCCTTGGACTGTTGAAGGGTCTGACCCAAAAAAAATTCTCACTAGTAATGGATCAATGGCCTAGGAGAGGCTGCAGTGACCAGTGATGACGGTATTTGACGAGGCATAAGTGAGCCGGTTGAAAGGGGGCGTCTTTGGCCCGAAAACCCATGGACCTGAGGAAAGATTGGTCTGTCTTGAGAATGCCTACCGCAAGAAGAATGAACCGGATTGAACTGTGCCAAAGAAAAGGCTATGGAACCGAATTGAACAAGCATAAACCAAGTTAAACCACATAAAACAAACGCCTAAATTTGGAGAATAATATTGTTTTCTGCCATATAGAGATGCCAAAAGCAAAAATAGACCACAAATTTGAAATCAGGACGAAAAATTGAGTAGAAAACACCTGGTCAACTTTTTTTTTTTTAGTGGTCAAAGTCAGCGGTCAACAGTCAAAGTCAACGCTACAAAAGTCAACCATGTCAAGGTGCTGACGTGGCAGATAGGGCTGACGTGTTGCATAGAGCTGACGTGGCACACATGCTGGCGTGGCACTGATGACGTGACACGTAGGGCTGGCGTGGCTATGCTGACGTGGCAATTAGGGCTGACGTGGCACGTGGGTGCGATGGCGTGTACTGGCGCGTGGATCTGACGCGCGAAACTTCTGGGGGCGCGTGGGGGCGCGTGGAGCGTCGTATGGAGGATATGGGACTTGTTCTGGAATCACCGAGATGAAAGCTATCGATCGGTGGCCTTGGAGAAGTGATCGGACCACCGTGGCGACTGGTGGCGGAAGGGCAGTGGCAGAATTGCCAAAAATTTGGGCGGCGCGTGAGGGCGCGTGGAAGCTTCGATGGGGCTGTGTGCGGCGGCTCTGGGACGGTTGTCTTCCGGGTTTTCAAGCGGTATAGTGATACACTGAAAACCTCGAGGAGAAGATAGAGAACCGTGAGGAGCAGAGAGAATGATTCGCCGGATAACACTGGCGGCGCCGAAAAACGTCAAAGACGTTTATTGGAGGCCACAGAAAGGTGGCTCTGATACCATGTTAAATATATTGGATAATATATTAAAAGCGGAAGAAAGAGAGAGAAGAGAGAGAGAGCGAAAGCACACAATGGACTACATTGTATTGACTCTGATAATAATAATGAATACATAGGCCTCTATTTATAGAGAGGCAAGTAACCTAATAGATTAAGGAAAGGTAAACCTAGTAGAATAAGGAAAGGTAAACCTAGTAGAATAAGAAAAGGTAAACCTAGTAGACTAATAATACCTAAAGAAGTAAATAACAAGTAATATTCTTAACATTCACAATGGGTCTTCTTCCACTAGCCACTTCACCTGGTTTTCACGTTCTTGATGCAAATAAGCCAGAGCAGAGGCGACCCCTAATAAAGCTTTTCGTCATGGACGGAACCAGAAATTTTATGGGAAGTGACCAGCCAATTTTTATTTATTTATTTTTTCAGTTCTTTAGAATTTTTTATTAATAAAAAAATATTTTAGTTGTTTTTTATGAGCTAAAGACGACCGCCAAAAAAACGGTTAAATTACATATTGCAGTTAACTTAAACAGTATAATGATTAATTTCAATAAGGGTATTTTAGTAATTTTACACTTTTTTGTTATGATTTAATAAAAAATTATAATGGCGAAAAGTAGAAGGAAATCAAAGTTCGATACACCAAAGTGAGAAACTTTGAATATTGTGGGGTGTTTACAAAAAGCATGTAACTTCATGGGGTAAGTGAAATTACCCCAATAATAAATAAGTCTTTATTATCAACTTTCGTGCAAAATTTTGAAAAAATTCCTTAGTGTACTACGTCATGTCCAACTATATAATGACACATGTCCAATTTAATTACTAAATTAGAAGAAAAAAAAAATGTAGGAATTGTCATATACCACCAATTCAAATCACGTGTCGTTGTGTATTAGACATGTTCAATAAGCTTTTTTGAAGTGTTTTTCATTGAGTCAAAAATTGATGGTTTCCTCAGAGACTGGAAGGCAATCATTGACAGAAGGGTGAAGGAATGGAAGGGGAAAAGTTTGAAATCAGTTTTGGGAGAATCGTCTCCGGCACACCAGCGACCGGAGAAGTCGCGCACCTCTCTTGAGAACCAACCTCGTCCGAAAGCTTCAGATTTGCTGCTTCCAGTTCGACTTTAGCGTGGAAGACTTTTTTTTTTTTTTGATTAGATTAGCGTGGAAGACTTAAGCTTTCGGTCTGAATGCTTTATTTTAGTACCACTATTTGTAAATAATAATGATGCATTAGGATGGTGACAATGGATGAAAAGAAAATAAAACAAAGATTTCGAGTGTTGGACTTTGTTTGGCTGCTGAGAAAGTTTGGAAAGAAGCACAATTGTTAATTATTATTTTATTATTTTTAATTATTATTTTTTGTATTTTTAATTATTTTTAATTTTTAGGACACATGGACTTCCGTTAATGGGGAACTGACGAAAACTAACGGAGGTAGCGATTCCGTCTTTTCCCATATGTGATGTACTAGATTTGTCATGTTTTAAAACCTAAGGAGAAAAAATAAAAATATTAAAACCCAGATACTATAAAAGTTTTTAACCTTTTAAAATATAAGGTTTTAAACAGCATTAAATGAATAGAGTATTACATTAAAAAGAGAGAAAGCCGAGTTGACATTTATAAGGCCGAACTTACTTTAAGCTATTAAAAAAGCTTGGATGTATACGCTATACACTACTACGGTGCAAAGCACCCACACATGTGGGCACTAGTGGCGCCTTGATGGCACACACTTGGTGCTTGGGGCGATCTGATCTTGACCGTCGAACCACCCGGCTACATCTGTGGTGGCTCGCCGGCCACCCCAGCCCATGTGGGCACTTAATTTTGTTTTTTTTTTTATAGAAAAAAAAAAAAAACTAATTCATTTTTTAACTTAAATTTGGTATAATCAGGTGTGATTATATTTTTTTCATAGTGTAAGCGCTTGGGATGATAGGCTTACGTGGCAACTTCTGATTAGTGGTAGAAAACCACACTTTTCTACCACAACAGTATAGAAGATGCTCTCATTATTTTAACATATTATTGGGGTCTAAATTTTAGGGTATATTGGCTTTAATTTCATTTTGTGCATAACGCAATTAAATACATAAGTTTTTTGGGCTCCATTGTATCCTAGAAAAATATTTGTTGTTACCCTCTTGCATATTATTTCTGGTGGAGGCAAATAATTTATTAAGAAAAGTGACATTGTAACGTACCTTAGGAGCAATTTTGTTTTTTTTCTATACTTCCCTTTTTTTTTTTTTTTTTTTACATATTCTTATACCCTCATACTATAGAGGCAGAGGCAAAGGCAAGCATATGTTGTAGGTAGTAAGTAGGTTGGGGGCATTTCTTGAGCTAAATCAAGATATGGCACCTACTTCTACTCTTAAACTCTTGTACAATAGGAATAATAGGATTAGGGGTAGATCCAAGTTGTAGGTACGTACGTAGTAGGTTGCGAGAATTTTTTTGAGCTAAATCAAGATATGACACCTACTTAGCTCTATTATAGGAGAATATATAAATTTAATCATTTAATGAAAATTTTAATATTATTTTTCACATGTGGACTCAAAGTCTCATTTTTAATAGATAAAATCTAATACATAAAATATTTAATTTTAGTTAAATTGATGGAATCGGAATTCAAACTCAGAATCTCTGGCTTTGTAAATCGATATGTTTATAGAGAAAGAGAGAAAGATCCATGTCCAATAAAGTAACATTCATTGTAGAAAATTATTCATTACACATATAGATGAACTATACAAAGGTATATATTCATCATTCATTTTAGTAGTTCTATCTCCTGAACTACATTATTCACTATATATATAGATACTTTATTTTATGTTATTACTGAGAATTATTAATTATTGATAATTTGAGTACACTTTTCAGCTAACAATTACTTGGGATGGTAACGCCACAGCTGCTAGCAACCATTCTGGCAGCAGGAGAATTAACAAACTGCCCGTACTCTGGAGTATTGATGTACTCACAGAAGCATGGTGTCTGTTCCTTCAACTTGGCGCAACAAGTGCTAGTTGGCGTTGAAGATAACAAGATGGCCGGTAGGCATGAGCTCAACTCCGTCAGATTGCATGTCACTGCCTTTGCCGTCCGCGGTGCTTCGCATAGAAGCACAGCCACCACCACCACCGCAAAAAGCGCAGCACAAGATGCCTTCTTCATTCTCAAATTTGTTGCCTATCTATGAAAGAGAGCAATATTGGGTGTATGTGACCAAGGCTTCCCACACACATAATATATATAGAGGAGCGTCAAGTGAAGGTCCACCGATTAATTAAGGGAAAAAAAAAATGCAAAATCCGTGATTATAGTTACACTTATTTACAATAAGCTTTACGTGGTATAAAAATGTTTCAAAAACTCCTTATGGTATTCAAAAATAACAAATAAGCCCTTACTATCAACTTCGGTAAAAAATTTTATCGGGTTCTGTTAGTTTGCCACATCAGATCCAATTATATAACGACACTTGTCCAATTTAATTACCGACTTCGAAAAAAAAAAAAAAAAAAGGGAAAAGTCCACATAACCCCCTCAAACTACCACTCAATTGACAATGTCCTTCCCAAACTTTAAATTGTGACAATGTCCCCCCCTCCCAAAACTATCAAAAATTGTCAATGTTCCCCCCAATGACGAAATTACCCTTAGTAAATTTTTTTTTTTTTTTAAAAAACTAAAACTTCTAGAAAAAACATAAAACTAACCAAAAAAAATAAAAATCCAAACGTTGGCCAATTTTTTTTTTAAATCAATTTTATAAGAAAAAAATTAAAAAAATTTCGATTCTTTTTTTTTTTTCATAAAAATTGAAAATTTTCGTTTTTTATTTTTATTTTTGTTTTATAATTTTATTTAAATAAAAATTTATGTTAAAAAAAAATAAAATTTTCGTTTAATAATAAAATGAATTTTTTTTTTTAAAACTAAATAAAAAAAAAAGTTTTTTTTTTTAAATAAAAATTTCCGTTTTAAAAAAAATAAAAATAAAAATTTTTGTTTTTTTTTTTAAATAAAAATTTCCGTTTTAAAAAAAATAAAAATAAAAATTTTTGTTTAAAAAAATTTTTTGTTTATTTTTTTTTAAATTAAAATTTTTTGTTTATTTTTTTAAATCAATTTTTTTTTTTTGAATTTATAGGGGTATTTTTGTCTTATTGAGAAATCTATAGGGGTATTTTTGTCTTATTGCTTGTCTTGGGGTGGAAATTGACAATGTTCTAGTAGTTTGGAGGGGACATTGTCACAATTAAAAGTTTAGGATGAGACATTATCAATTGGGTGGTAGTTTAAGGGGGGTATGTGGACTTTACCAAAAAAAAAAAAAAACCATGTAGGAATTGCCACATATACCACCAATTCACATAATATGTGGTTATATATATAAGTGGACATGTGGCAATTCCTACTGGTTTTTTTAAAGCCAATAATTAAGTTGGACACATGTCATTTTAATAGATTTAACATGGCACACTAACAAAATTCGTTAAGATTTTGGACAAAAGTTGATAATAGATTGGTTTGTTATTTTTGCTTACCACACTAGCTAGCTAGAGCTCTCAAGGACTTATGCCACAATGAACGATTTTACTTTTTTTTTATCCATGAATTAATCCTAATAACTGATTAGCTCTATTGAATTCCAGCTAATAAATCCGGACCTTTGCATTGATTAAAGACTATTAGGGAAAGTTGAAAATTACACAACCTAGACCATTAGCTGCTGGAATTTCTCAATTATTATTAATTAAGAACTGCTTGCAGAACTGTCTTCCTCTTCCATATTCGTTTAACGAAGTCGATCTTCCATAGAAGAACTGCTTGAGAAGTACTGTCTAATCATTGCATGTTGTTATAGGAAGTGATTTAAATATTCTTTCAAATAAATGTTAGAAAAAAGATAGAGAAAAGAAAAGGCTTTTTTTATTATTTTTTTTATTTTATTAAAATAATGGTAAGGAAGCAAAAGTGTTAACACGTCATTCTAAATTTCCTTGATTTTCAATTGGTTTAGGAAATATTAAAGGAGTCTGCAGGAGGTTTTTAAAAGTTTTCCCTACATTTAAGGGAATAAAATTTAGGGAGTTTATTGCTAATGCTTTTATTGCAGTATCATGAAGGCTCTTCTTTAAGCCCATCGTCCAGCTAAATGAGCTTCAGATTGTCAATGGTTTTGCTCCCTCCCGGTCGTAGCTTTACACTCAATAGTTATTCTTTGTAAGAGTACTAGCAATAATTTTCATTATATTTTTCTTAAATTTAAGGACCAAAACTATTTTATACAATTCCTTGATCAATAGCAATTCCTTTATCCTTTTCCAATACTATTTAAATATTATTTCAAATAAATACTAGGGAAAAGAGAAAGTAAAGCGAAAACCATATAAATATTCTTTTAAATAAATGAGAGGGGAAAGAGATCAAAAGGAGAGGAAATATATATATATATTTTTATTTTAAAATAAAGTTAAGGGAAGCACTTTCGGTTCTCTTGGCGTTTTCATAGGTTAGGAAACGCCAAGAGAGTCTTTTGCATGGTTTTTTTAGAAATTTTTCCTATATTTAAAGAATAAAATTGAATTTAGAGAAGCTGGTGCTTATTCTCTAAATGTGGTTGATGATCCCCTAATCCGTTTGTTCTTCTCCTTCCTTTCCGTTTAATAAGGGGAAAAAAAAGAAAAAAAGAAAAAGAAAAGAAGAAGACAATGTTGTGGAATTTGCTGAGGATGAAACAAAATATCCAAGTCATAAGTCTCTCTCATGGATGTAAATTACAACTTTCTACTATTTGAGGCAAAAAGAAAGATGTACTCAACTTAAAATAAAATGAACTTAATTTACATAACTAAATGGATAATCTCCTCTCTAATGATGACCAAAAGCATTCGCATTTTGTATACTGAATCTGATTCTCACCCTTTACTGTATTTGCCCATAAAAGATCGAAAAGTATATGGTCGAGAGTTTATACCACCTATATATAAATTCAAATTCATTACATGGACAGAGGAATGAGGCGGTATAGGCCATGTCCCCCCAATTCACAATAAAAAAAAGAATTTAAGGTTAGAAAACAATTTTTAAGCCCTTTTTTTTTTTTTTTTTCGCCTAAACATATATTAATTTCTGCCTCCGTTCCTATTAGAGGTATATCAGTTTTTGGTGAAAGAAAGACACCCATGTTTTCCAATTGTCCAACAAAGTAACATTCATGGCAGAAAATTATTCATTACACATATATATAGATGAAATCATACAAAGGTAATCATCATTCGTTTTACTAGTTCTCCTCAACTGCATTATTCACTTTTTGATATTTTTAGTACATTACTGACTCCAAAGGCAATAAAGTTTTGAGCTAACAACGAGGGATGGAAACCCCACAAGTGCTAGCAACCTTTTTGGCACCAGGAGAACCAACATAATGTTTGAGGTTTGGATTTTTGATGTACCCACAGATGCTTGGTCTCTGTTCCCTCAACTTGCCGCAGCAAGTGGTAGATGGCTGTGCTGACGACGTGATTGCCGGTATGCATGAGATCAACTCCAAGGGATTGCATGTCACTGCCCCCTTTGCCGCCAGCGGTGCTTCACGTTGAAGCACAGCTAGTGGGCACCAGCGGTGCTTCACATAGAAGCACAGCTACCACCACCACCGCACAAAGTGCAGCACCAGATGCCTTCTTCATCCTCAAATTTGTGACCCTATGGAATAGAGCAAGGCCTCCCACACTGCTAATACATATGTGCCCAAGGCCTTACAAATTCAACCAAAAGAAGCTTAGACGGCGTAAGTTCAGGAGAGATTGATGGTAGTTTTGTGTTAAGTTCGTATCAAGTTCGTAGGTTATCAAAAATTGCCAACCCTCATGTCATATGTCAAGTTCGGGGTTGTGTCATGAATATATAAAATTATATAGGTTAGCTCTAACTGGACCTATATAGTTAAACAGATCAAACCCATCGTATATATAGTTAAATGGATCAAACCCATCAACTCCAATTCGTTAATTTTATGTTATATTTATATCGAGGTTGCACATTATATTTAAAATTGTTTGCCCTACTTAATAAATAGTGTTTTTGGACTATTTGATGTCAGACATTTTTCTTTTTTTTGGGCCATTGTGATCCTTTTTATGCAAGACTCTTTAGCTACGTTTGGCAAGGGGAGGTCCAGCACTGTAGCTGGAACGGCACTGTTCCAGCTACAGTGCGGAGCTGACATTTGGTCAGTTTTTTTATTTTTTTATTTTTTTTTTTTAAGCAAAATATTTTAAAAAAAAAAAAAAAACAAAAAAACAAAGGGGAAAGATGGGGTGGTTCCAGCCACCCCCTGGCCGATCTGGGGGTGGTCGAACCACCCCCGTGGCGGTATGGGGTGGCCGAAACCACCCCCAGCCCCTTGGGGGTGGTCCGGCCACCCCCAATGCACCGATCCTTTTTTTTTTTTTTTTTTTTTTGGGCCAAGGGGGTGGCCGGACCACCCCCTTGGCCACGGGGGTGGTTCGACCACCCCCAGATTGGCCAGGGGGTGGCTGGCCAAAAATGGGGTGGTCCAGCCACCCCATTTTGGCCAAGGGGTGGCTGGAACCACCCCATCTTTCCCCTCTGTTTTCTTTCTTCTTTTTTTTTTCTTTTTTCTTTTTAATATTTTGCTTAAAAAAAAAAAAAAAAAAATGAAAAAACTGACCACATGTCAGCTCTGCACTGTAGCTGGAACAGTGCCGTTCCAGCTACAGTGCTGGACCTCCCCTTGCCAAACGTAGCTTTTGGAGGCCAGAGGTTCATAGTGAGTGTTTTCTTATTTTCTTTCAGGTTGTGAACACATAACCATGCAATAGCTGTCTAGCTAAATGACATGGGGTTCTGTATCCAAATTCATAAACAAGACCAATCAAATTGGATTTAAATTTTCTCCCATTATGTCGACCACTTGTACGTTCTCCCGTCACTGGGGCAAAACTTAACAAGATTCCGAAAATATGAATGTGGATATGGAGAAAATTAGGAGAAATTTATCAAGAAAATTTTCAAGTATGTGATTATTGATGAGATGATTCATGAGATCCATCATCTGAGCTTAATTAAGATCCTTAATTATCACCCAAACCAAGTCATAATTGTTAAGTATGACTCGAATTAAAAGTCATGGCGGGACCCAATGGTTTCTCCTTCTTCAAGTAGGAGAGGTTCTTGGTTCAACCGGTTTGCTCCTTTACATGTGGGTTTTGAAATCCTTCTCCTATGTGTAATTGGACTCCTTGTTTGACTTATAGTAGAAGTCCTAAACCAACATGTAAAAGGAGAGTTAAGCTTCTATATAAGGAACAAAGCACAAGGTGAATTTGTGTGTGCCAAAAACAATTGAGAGAAAGAAAAGGTGAGAGCACCAAGAAAAAGAGAGTTTTTTTTTTTTTTTTTTTTTTGGGCAAAGTGAGAATTAGGTGTAAAATGGGCTTTGGGTTTGAGTGGTTTTCTCGCCCTGTTACTCTCTTGTACTCACCTTTTGATAGTGAATTTTCTCCGGGTCGTCTCCGCCAGTGGATGTAAACTTGTTAAGCCAAACCACTTAAATCTTTGTGTCGTGTGTGATTTGATTGCCTAATCTTTGTTATTCCACATTCTTCTTATTTTTCGCATCTCACGGGTCTTGAGAATTAGGATTAATTTCCTAACAATAATGCCCTAATTAGGGGAAGTTCTTGTCAAAATGAACAACTGCAACATTCATCCTAGCTGGTGTCAATTTATCTGCACATAATTAAGTAGATGGATCATCTCCACTCTATTAATGATCATGATTGGAACCATTCCCATTTTGTATACTGAATCCGATTAATACTCTTAATCTCAAGTCCCCATCATCTCTCTCCCTTTTCACATGTGGACTTAACATCTCATTTTTAATAGGTAAGGTATAACTCATAAAATATTTAATTTCAGTTAAATTAATGGAATCGAGATTCAAACTTAGAACCTCTGGCTTCGATACCACATCCAACAAAGTAACACTCATTGTAGAAGACTATTCATTACACATATAGATGAAATCACACAAAGGTATATATTCATCATTCATTTTAGTAGTTCGATCTCCTGAACTACATTATTCACTATATATATATATAGAGAGAGATTCTTTATTTCATGTTATTACTGAGAATTATTAATTATTGATATTTTGAGTACACTTTTCAGCTAACAATTACTTGGGATGGTAACGCCACACTTGCTAGCAACCATTCTGGCAGCAGGAGAATTAACTAGCTGCCCGTACTCTGGATTATTGATGTACTCACAGAAGCATGGTGTCTGTTCCTTCAACTTGGCGCAACATGCGTCAGTTGGCGGTGCCGAGAAAAAGATGGCCGATGCGCACGAGCTCAACTCCGTCGGATTGCATGTCACTGCCTTTGCCGTCAGCGGTGCTTCGCATAGAAGCACAGCTACCACCACCACAGCAAAAAGCGCAGCACAAGATGCCTTCTTCATTCTCAAATTTGTTGCCTATCTATGAAAGAGATCTAGCAATATGGTGCGTGTGTGTGTCCAAGCCATCCCACACTCCTAATATATAACAAGCGCCCACCGCTTCGATATTTACCAGCTTGGTCCCACCTTATTTGGACGGAGATGGAGTTCATCAAACGGTAACACGTGTCTATGGATCAATTCTTACTATTCAATCAGGACCATTACATCCATTCAAGACTGTTCAGGGAAAGGTTGTCTCGTTTTGAGAAATTTGGTGAGGTTGATAATAGTTATGCTGAGCTTGATAATTACGAGTAGATTAACTTGATCTATTAACCAGATCGTTTTAATAACAAATAACAATCTTTGAAAAGATTGCATGTGGATGATCCCTTTTGTCCTATTATTGGGCTGGCTGGCTACCAGCAAAACCATTGGCCATATTATTTGAAGTTGATTGATGTATGCGCATAATGCAAAAGAAATATCTAGAAGTATCCAAGTGATGAAGATGATTTGCTTTTTCTATTAGAAAAGCTATATGGAGAAAGTAGAAGATGAAGAATTTGATATGTAGGCAACAATAGCTAAAAAGATTTGGCTTCGTAGAAATACAGTATCAATGGAGACGAATCTTAATTATACACCCTTCTCATTTAGTCAAATGCGCTCAGTGAAGGAGTTTAATCACCCTACATAGAGTTTGAAGAATAACATAGAAGAATTTTATTTTATTTAAAAATAATAATAAGTTGAGATGGAAAAAACCACACGTTAGGGTAGCAAAAGTGAATTGGGATGCAATGATAAATAAAATTCAAAAGAAGATGGAAGTGGGGGTACTCATTGTCAGAGACTATGAGGGTAATTAATAAATTGGCATCTATTTGACTATTTGTACTACAAAATCTTATACAATCAATCCAATAGTAATTAAGGCTGTGGCAGCATGAAAGGTGGTAGAATTTGAATGAGATATGGAGATCCAACATGTAGAAGGTGTCACGTTAGAGTATTCTTAGTAGTCTCACCAATTTTTACTCACAAAAATAATTAAAGTACACTTTTAGTTATTTTAAGAATTTATTTTTTTAGAACATCCCAGTAGCCTCATTATTTTAACAATCTACTTTTACTATTCTATTTAATTAAATATTATTTTTCAAATATTTGTTTATTCTTTTTTTTAACTATTAAAGGAAGGGAGAAAAACGAAAAGTAAAAAGAAAGAGAAGGAAATGAGTTATTTAATCAATAGGTAAGTGAATAATAATTTTTAAATTTGATGAATACTGTTCACCTCACTACTTTTTTTGTTTGTTAAAAGTAGTGAGGCTCAAAAGTGAACACTTAGGCCATTTTGATTAAATTGCCTAACCAAAATAAGCAAAAAAATAATCTTGGTGAGGTTACAAAGAGTGCTCTTAGAAATTGTGCATACTTTGTGGCATGATGAATGTTGTTGGAGCCGGTATGACCAACTTAAAATAATAATCACACACAAAAAAAAAGCCACCTGTCACACAGAGGTCCTCGAGCCTCAAATTTTTTTGTCAAAAAGTTTTAGTTATTTACGGATCGTTTCCCCTCATAATTTCAAACTGACACGACTTTTTGAACGTTTGAGTTCCATTCGGTGCTTAATTTCAAACTTTCCTATTTTTTTCCTAACGACTTTGAAATCCACGTGTGGGCAGCAGAATTGGAATGGCTTGCCAACACGCATCACGCGCGCTCATTCACTCCCAAGAATCTATCCTATATACATTCAATCCCCTTCTCCATTGCAACGCAGACGCTTCAGATTCATAATCTTTCACTTATGAAAGTTCCACTTCTTCTTTTGGTTACAATTTAGCATCACTTATCAGAAGAAAGATGTAGTATCACAAATTGATTCATAAACCCCACATTTTATGCTCCCAGAAGAGGACCATAGAAGCAAGATTATCTTTGATCATGCTTCTCAGGCTAAATATCTCTCTTTTCTTTGAGTACCCTTAAATGACAGAAGAGATAGAGCATCCATGCAATATGGTTATCTGGGTGTCTTGAAAGTCTCAATAAGGTATCACACTATATCATGTCCTAAAATACTTATCAAATCTTCATTTCTAGATTACAACAAGACTATTTGTCTCTATTTTTTTCATTTCTTGACTTTGCAAGACTGAAGAGGGAGAACATCTAACATGGGTGTCTTGGAACTCCTAGCTTGAAAACTTACCCATATCATGTCTTGCTTGCTTATTAAATTTTTCATCTCTAGAACGCAGCAAGAATTAACATTTATTAATCGAGAATAGATGAGAATCTTATGTTGTTTCTGTAATAGTTGTATTTTGATTGAGTTGGAATAATATTCATGAGTTTCTTTTACCCATTTATGATTTAGCAAGTATAGATGTTGTAGTACAGAAAGATTTCCACGAAAATTGCAGCATCAACACAAGATTTAAGATAAGGAAATAGAAATGGTTATGTATTTTGGATAAAGTTATATAATGTCACTTTTGAGGTATAATTATGTAATGATACCTTTGGAGATATAAATTGTAGAATGTTGATACCTATTACGTTTGTATATTTATGAGGTGATAATGTTGATAGTTAACTAAGCATCATATTGATACTTCGTGTACATGATTTGAAATATTAAGAGACAAATAAATATAGGAAAGATATTATTTTACACAGTCTTTGATAAGATTGATTAAATAAGACCGAGGAAACCATTGTGAGCTTGCAAAGAGGATTATGATATTTTGAGGTATGAATTAATAATCACATAATTTTTTTGATTTGATGGTTTAGGACCTGACAGGAGAGTTAGTAAATGAGATGTAAAAAGAACTAGATGATTTATATAAAGGTGTACGTATAAGCCGCCTTACATAGTAGGATAAATATTTCAATTGTATGTTATTGAGGTTGATTAAAGAATAATTTTTCTGGAAAAGATTTTGAGATAAGATTTCTAGTGTAAACTATGATGAATGATTGAAAGCAATATTAAATATGAGTTGCACAATTTGAAGTTAGGCGATAATTTGTAGGCTTTGAAAGAAATATAAAATCTGAGTTGCACAATTTGAAGTTAGGCGATAATTTGTAGGCTTTAATTTCGATGACGAAATTTCAATAATGAGGAAAGATTGTAGTGCCCCAAATTTTTAAAATCTTCATATAAAGAGAGATTAATTTGATAATACTATTATTTTAATATTCATATTAGGTAAGAATATTTTCGTGAGGAAATGATGAGTTTATGTGAATATTATGGGTATAAGTATTGGTCTGAGATTATTACATCCTAAGCCTTGATTTTTATGAGAGAACATCCTATGTTGTCCTTTTTTTATTTGTTTTTCTTTCTTTTTTTTAAATGGTATTTTTTTTTCATAATAATGACCATTTTTTTATAAAAGAAACGACAATTTTTCTAAAGAAAAATACAATTTTTTTTTTTTAAAAAAAAACCCATATACGATGTTATTGCTTCAAAATTATTTTTTTTTTTGTTTTTTAAAATAGTAACTTTATTTTTTATTTTAATTTATGTCCAAAAATTATATCTCTATCATTCCTCGTATTATCCGCATACAGCTCATCATCCACTTTCTCTCTTCTTTTCTTTCTTTTCTTCACTTTTTCCCATTTTTCCTCGCGACGGTCCACGTTGCTCCCCCCTTTCTTCTTTTTCTCCTTTCTTTTTCCCTCTCTTTTCTTTCTTTTCTCCTTCCTCCTCTCCCACACGTACAGCTCCCTACCACTCCCATTTGTTTATCTTTTATTTTTCTCTCTGTCTCTTCCTCCTCGTCTCACACACCTCCCACTCAAGCACACTCACTGATTGCTGGCGGATGATGGCGAGAGATAAAGGGAGACAACAAGAGAGACAGAGAGCAAGAGAGCGAGAACGAAGGGAGAGAAAAGGCGAGAGGCAACGAGTTAAAGAGAGAGAAGAGCAGAATCAGAGAGGGAGAGGGAGACGGACTGATCAGTCCGTTAGAGAAGAGAGTTTAATTATAAGTTGTTATTAATTTAGTGGTTGTTAGCCAGAGTGAAACAACTAGATTTTCAAAGGCGATTAACTAATTGTTAAATGACTGCTCTTAGCCGCAGTCTAGAAGCAAGTAAATCATCTACCCTTTTTAAAGTTATCATACCATGCTATTTATATATTTTGTATCAAACTGTATATGATTATTTTATTTACATATTATGGAGTTATGTTATATGCATGAAAGATTTATAAATAACTTTGAAAAGAGAAGTTATTGATGTAAAAGAATTATTTAGAAAAGCTTCTATTTATAAAAAAGTGCTTTCTAAATACAAAAAGTTGATTTTTGGAAAAATGTCCAAATTTGAGAAAAGAAATTTTGAGCAAATGATGATTATAAGAAGAAGAGAAATACAAGAAATGAGATAAAAATTATAAAATGATGGCACATGTATGGAGGAGAGTATTTTTGGCTTCAAGAGAAATAAGAAAGAACAGAGTTTTATACCGATACTCGGATGAAGGCGCAACCATTGAAGGAGGCTTTGACACAAGGTGGTATTCCATCAACAGTCTGCCGGGTGCACTCAAAGTTAATTGGCGGAGGGGCAGGGCTGTGGCCACAGCCGCTGTCACGGTCGCAAGGGCAGCGCAACCCTAGTACACGGGGATAGCAGTGTATATGGGCCATATTATGAGATAATGAAGCAATTGTTTTTGATGATTTATGATGTTTTATTGCTAAACGCATCAATATACATATGTGACTGGTATGAGACGAATGCATATGTAAATCGTTATGGCTGGTTTGCATATATATTTTGATGTGCATGATACGATTTCAAAAGGAAACCATTTTATTCTGAAAACAAAATTTACTCAACTATTTATGGTTACGAATTTATTCACTAGGCTCATTTGGGCTCATTCAGTTTTACGTTTTGCTTTCAGGTAGAAAGCAAGTTGGAATAAAAGGCCGAAATAGGGGCAGGATTAATTATTGATTTTACAGTCGTAGTACTACAATGTATTTTTAGTAAGTGTATCAGCATAATTTCATAGTTAAGTACTATAATAGACCTTATAGATTTTTGCAAAAAAATTTATTGTAAAAGAGGAAAAGTGACAAACCCATTCCAAACGGGTTGGGGGTGTTACAAGAATTGTCTGATTATTGCATGTTGTTATAGCAAGTCATTTAAATATTCTTTCAAATAAATGTTAGAAAAAAGATAGAGAAAAGAAAAGGCTTTTTTATTTTTATTTTTATTTTATTTTATTAAAATAATGGGTAAGGGAAGCAAAAGTATTATTCTAGATTTCCTTGAGTTTCATTGGTTTAGGGAACATTAAAGGAGTCACAGGAGGCTTTTAAAATTTTTCCCTACATTTAAGAGAATAAAATTGGAATAGGATCCTCTCCATTTTATTTGAAATGGAGCGTATCCATTTAGTGTAAAATAAGGGGTAATATTGTCTTAGCATTAAAGTTGAAGGACAAAATTTACAATATTACCCATCATTTTACACTAAATGGATATTCTATTCCAAATAAATTTATGAAGTCTGTTGCTAGTGCTTTTATTGCGGTACCGATGAAGGCTCTTCTTTAAGCCCATCATCTAGCTAAATGGGCTACAGATTGTCAGTGGTTTTGCTCTCTCCTGATGGCAACTTTACCCTCGAGAGCTATTCTTCGTAAGAGTACTAGCAAAAATTTCTTTATATTTTTCTTAAATTTATAGAACAAAACTACTTTTTACAATTTCTTATTTAAATAAACTTCACAATAGCTTCCTTTATCATTTTCCTATACTATTTAAATAGTATTTCAAATAAATCATAGGGAAAAGAGAAAGTAAAGCGAAAACCATATAAATATTCTTTTAAATAAATGATAGGGGAAAGAGATCAAAAGAGACGAAATATTTTTTTTTAATATTAAAGTAAAGTTAAGGAAGCACTTTCGGTTCTCTTGGTGTTTTCATAGGTTAGGAAACACTAACTAAGAGAGTTTTTTGCATGCATGGTTTTTTAGAAAATTTTCCTATATTTAAATATTTGAAGAATAAAATTGAATTTAGAGAAACTGGTGCTTGTTCTCTTAATGTGGTTGATAATCCCCCTAATCTGTTACGAGAATTCATAACAGATCGTGTTACTCGTGCTTCGACAAGAAACGAAGCCGGGTCTTGCACCTTCTTGCCTATGGTTGCTAATTGAGAGATAGCAAGGATTTTAGAAAGGATCCTTAGCCTCTTTCAAACACTAGGTTTGAGGAATTAACTTTGCTTGCCTTTCATTCATCCAACGTGAGGTTTAAATAAGGTTACAAAGACCAAATCTCATAAGACACTGATGATCACTACAAATGCTTTCCCTACTAGGAGATATTTCCCTCTACTTCCCAAACTAGGAGAATCTCCCTAAAACCCTAAAACAGAGAATATTACTCCTTATTGGAATTGTAAAATAATTAATCTAGCTACGTAAATGGAGCACAACCTTCCTTATTGAAAATAGAAAATATACTATAATAGACTATTATCCTTATTGGGCTCTATGCTTGTAACATAATCCATTTGTTCTTCTCCTTCCTTTCCGCTTAATAAGGGGAAAAAAAGAAGAAGAAGAAAACAATGTTATGGAATTTGTTGAGAATGAAACAAAATATCCAAGTCACAAGTCTCTCTCATGGATGTAAATTACAACTTTCTACTATTTGAGGCCAACTTAAAAGAAAATGAACTTAATTTACAAATCTAAATGGATCATCTCCACTCTAATGATGACCATAAGCGTTCCCATGCATGCATTTTGTATACTAATCAATCCGATTCAATTCTCTCTCCCTTTACTGTATTTGCCCATATATATATATATATATATATATATATATATATATATATGTGTGTGTGTGTATGTGTGTGTGAGATTGAGAGTTTATACCACCAACATATAAATTCAAATTCATTATATGCAGGGACGGAGGAATGGGGGCTGGTATAAGCCATGCCCCCAAATTCACAAGGAAAAAAAAAATTAAGGTTAAAATACAATTTATAAGGCTTTTTTTTTAAAAAAATTTTTTTGCCTATTAGCCCTCGGCTATATTAATTTTTAGCTCCGTCCCTGATTACAGGTATATCAGTTTCTAGAGAGAGAGACACCCATGTTGTCCAAAAAAAAGTAACATTATTCCTGGGTGAAAATTATTCATTACACACATAGATGATCAAATCATACAAAGGTAATCATCATTCATTTTACTAGTTCTCCTGAACTGCATTATTATATTATTGATATTCTTAGTACATTATTGATTCCAAAGGCAATAAAGTTTAGAGCTAACAACGAGGGATGGAAACCCCACAAGTGCTGGCAACCTTTTTGGCACCAGGAGAACCAACATACTGCTTGAGGTTTGGATTTTTGATGTACCCACAGAGGCATGGTCTCTGTTCCCTCAACTTGCCGCAGCAAGTGGTAGATGGCTGTGCCGACGACGTGATTGCCGGTAAGCATGAGCTCAACTCCAAGGGATTGCATGTCACTGCTGCCTTTGCCGTCAGCGGTGCTTCACATAGAAGCACAGCTACCACCACCACCACCGCACAAAGTGCAGCACCAGATGCCTTCTTCATCCTCAAATTTGTGACCCCCTATGGGATAGAACAGGTGTCACAGGGCTAATTTTTCACCTTCAACCAGCCACGTGATGGCCCTAAGCAACGCACCACACAGCGCCTTAGGCAGCCAACTCACCCTCACCAACTGAGGTTAGTGGAAAGCCAAGCACAGCACAAGCACAGCACACTTACTTTTTACGGGAGCAACACCTCCCAACCTTTACAATTCACTCAACGAATCTGTACAAAGACGGACTAGGGTCCACAGCACACTTTGGAGCCCTTAGTCTCAACACCAACTCGGCCCTAAGGCTTACAAGAGATACATGAATGACCCAGCCACCAAGGCTTTACAAGACAACAATGAAACTCTCACACAGCCCACTGTTTCTCACTACAAAGTCACTCAGCACTCCCCCAAGTGTGTGGCCCTCTTCCACAACACTTGTCTGTTACAAGCAACCAGAGTCTCCCTTCTAGCAGCAAGCAACTTCGGCCTCCAGCAGCATTTCGGCAGTCTCCAGCATTCACAAGCCTTCTCTGCCCTTGGTACTCCTTCAGCTCACTTTGAGCTCTCAAGCTACAGCCAAGCTTTCTCTCTTAGCTTTTCTGTACTCTCCAGCTGCTCCATCAAGCAGCCATGCCTTGCTTAAATAAGCCCCAGCATGGTTCTCAACTCATGGCAGTGGGCTGCCACCTGGCTCCAGCCCACTGCACCCAATGTAGCTACCAATAGGCATGCTGCCTCTCTTCAGCATGCCCTGCACCAGCCAACCACGTGTTGCAGGCCCCCTTGGCCCATTTGAATTCGTCCAACCCCTTCAGCTTGTGCACTGCCACAAGGCAGCCAACTTGTAGCCATCAGGAGGAATGGCTTTGCTGCAGTGGGCTGCCACCTGGCTCCAGCCCACTGCCTGTTGCAGCTTCACCATTTCCAGCAAGCAACCAGCCACCTGGACCATGCTCCTTGGTCCATTCGAATTCAGCCAACACCATCAGCTAATACTGCTACAAGGCAACTCATTTGTAGCATGCTTTGCTGCAGTGGGCTGCCACCTGGATGCAGCCCACAGCATGGTGCAACATGGTCTCCTCCAGTAAGCAGCCTGCCACCTGGACCATGCTCCTTGGTCCATTTGAATCCAGCCAACCCCTTGCTTAGCTTGCTGCCACAAGGCAGCCCTTGCAGCTCTTCTGCAAGCATCAACTGCACCATTGAGGCCCAGCAAGTTTCCTGCCACTTGTCCAAGTCCTGCAGGCAAGGCAGAACACCACTCTGCCCACTGTAGCAGGCAATGATCAGCCATGGGGCTTGGCCAGCGCCCCACACCATCCCACTGCTACACTCAAGGTCTTTCAGCCTTCCAACTCCACTGCAAGGCAATCATAGCACCCTGGCACAGCAGGTCTTCTTGAACAAGGCAAGGGCACCATGTGGCTGATCCAGCAAGCCACACCATGCTCAACAGCACCATCACTTGGGCAGGACAGTGCCACCACGTGGCCACTGCCTGCAGGCATTTTCCAGCATAACTCAAAGGCATCCTGGGGCGCCATGTGGCCCCTCTCAGCAGCATACTGCACCATGGTCCAGACAGTCAAGCATACAAGGGCCTGGGTCACGCCCAGCCCACTCACACAAGCCATCCCAGCAATCCATGCGCCCCACAGCAGCTCTTGGGCCAACAGCAACATGCCCAAGCACCTTGACAGTGCATGGGCTACCACCCTTGATCCTTTGCAGCAAGCTTTAGCCTTCTCCAAGCATCATCCTCAACCTAGGCATGCCCCTTCATGCCTTGGCTTAGTGGCCAGCAGGGGTGCAAAGCACTCATGCCCCTGCTGCCACACCACAGCCACATTAGGGCCGTGACAACAGGCCTCCCACACTGCTAATATACACGTGGCCAAGGCCTTATAAATTCAACCAAACAAAGGTTAGACTGTGAGACTGGCGGCGTAAATTCAGGAGAGATTTATGCTAGTTTTGAGAAATTTAAAGAGAAGAGAATGTGTACGTGTTTGCTCTTTTTTCTTCCCATTGACGTGTACATTTTGGCACATCAATTTAATTTAATCACAAAGAAAAATCTTCTTTTTTTTTTTTTTTTAATGACTTGTAGACCAATCATATATTGTGTTATCCGCAGCAAATGTGCTTATATAGCTAACAAATTGTCAGATCCACTGAAATTTTTAAGAGAATTTTAGTTTCTAAAATTTCAGATTTAGGCTGTCTATTTTTTATTTAAAGATCATTGTTCTGCCATGTATCCTACTACTAATAAAATATTTATTATTTTATTATTTTATTAGTAGTGAGACACATGGCAAAACAATGATCATTGAATAAAAAATTGACGATTTAAATCTAAAATTTCAAAAACTGAAAGTCCTTAAAAAAAATCCTGATCCACTGAAATTGCAGTGATTTCTTATTGACCCATTGCAATTTAATTAAACGCATTATCTTAACTTTTTAATACATATTCGATGGGACTGGCCGGAGGTGGGCTTGACGAATCATCCTCTTCCCATTTGCCCCTCAAATTTTTATTCTTTTTCCATGATTAGATACGGATCAGCAACACCATGTCGTATATTAATTACTTAAAAATGGGTCATTAGAGTTTGCACTAACTTTCTGTTGTAATCATGATACATTTGAATTCTGTTTTTTTTTTAAAAAAAAAAAAAAATCATAAACATTATAACATTTTTTTAGTGATCTAAATATATATTACGATTTTACAAACAAAAAGTGCAATTTTAAATAAAATTACATAAAATGTATTAGTTGAAAGTGAATTTTTTTTTAAAAAAATTGCTTTCAAATCACATAAAAAAAGATTCATTCTTTTAAATGCACGCTTAAAATTACTATTTTTAAATCATAATTTTTTTAAATCACAAATTCGAAGGATCAGGATCCTCGCCAAAAATTGTCCATAAGCTTTTTCTCAAATCTTAACCATCCAATGTCATCCAACAGCCATAATTTTGCCACGTGTACAAACTAAAGATAAATAATAAAATATTATTTATTTATTTTTTTAAAAAAAATATTAAAATTAAAAATTAAAAAAACTAGGGTAGCCCGCCACCCCCAGGGGCCGGTTGGGGGTGGCGCCACCTCCCATGGCCAAAACCCAAAAATTAAGAACCACCTCCTATGGCCATGGGGTGGCTTCGGCCACCCCCAGGGACCGGTTAATTGGAGGAAGCCGAAGCCACCCCCATAGGCCATGGGGGTGGTTTCGGCTCACCCCAGCAGCCAGTTGGGGGTGGCCGAACCACCCCCTAGGGCCATGGGAGTGGCTTCGGGCACCCCAATTTTTTTAATTTTTAATTTTAATATTTTAATATTTTGTTTTATAATATTTTTTTAAAATAAATAATATTTTATTATTTATTTTTAGTTAGGACACGCGGAAAATTGTAGCTACCGGATGAAATTAGATGACCGAGATTTAAGAAAAAGCTGATGGACAATTTTTGATCATTACCGGAAATCCTGATCCAAATTGAAACTACTCTTCACGTTCAAGCATTGACTTGAAGTCAGATCCAGTCCTGAGAAGATTAAAAATGTATCATTCATTCACAGCTGGCAAAAAGCCACCGAGTGAAGAAAACAGATTTGACACGTACTGACCATATCATGTTTGCAAACCTGTTCGAATCTTTTGTATTCACAACCAACCATTGAACCTTCTAGATCTATTCGGGTCACAAATTCAAACTCCCCTTCTAGAAATGGTTGATTTTAAGGGTAGCGATCCAATTTCGCGTTATTGAATTTAGGTTATATCAAAATATAGATATAAGATGATATAAGTTAACTTTAACCTGATCAATTTAATTAAACAGGTTAAACTCATTAACTATAACCCGTTAATTTTCTATTAAGTTTATTATTCGTGTCAAAAATTGTCTCTATCCCTTATTCACTAGCCTGATTACGGGTGGAGATGGAGCGAGGTGACCCTTTGGACGTGTCAAAAATTGTCTCCATTACTTTAAAAATTGTCTTAATCCCCTATTCAATAGCCTGATTACGGGTGGAGATGGAGCAAAGTGACCCCTTGGACGTGCCAAGAATTGTCTCTATCCCTTATTTACTAACCTGATTACATGTGGAGATGGAGGGAAGGGACCCCCTGGACTTGTCCACATTGTCATGTCATTCATTATGTAAGGCAAAGGAGTGTGGGTCTCAAATGTCACAATTGTCTGTTTCAATATTGTTGCTTGAATTCCTTGAAGGTCATTTGAAGGCAAAGAGGCCTTATTAGCATGAATTGGTTGTCACATTCCTTTGGTATCAAATTTAAGTATAGAGAACTTGTTTAGAATTGCCTTGAAAAATATATAATTTTTGTCTATCGTAAAAGCCTTAAAAAGATTTTTAGAAAAACATCATTTTCAAGTTTTCCCAAAACAAGCGATTTTAAACTATTTTTAGGGCAAAAAAGTGATTTTCAAGCTAAAAAAAATTTCTTATGGCTAAATGGGATTCAGACTGTCGGTGGTTTGGCTCCATCCAGGTAGCCTTACGTAACCCTCATCGTAATGTACGTGGTTGAATGTTGATGGTCCCTACCTTTCGTTGAATAGGGAGAAAAAAACCAGACAATGTTATGGATGAAACAAAATACACATGTCATAAGTCCCTGTCATGGATGTGAATTACAAGTTTCTACCGTTTCACACGACAAAGAAAGATGTTTTCTTGACTTAAAAGAAAATTAACTTTCATAAACACGACCAATCAAATTGGATTTTAATTTTCTCACATTATGTCGGCCACTTGCTCATCGATAAACCTACCTAACACGATTACGAAAATGAAGATGGGAAATGGAGAAACTTAGGAGAAATCTATCAAGAAAATTTCCAAGTGTATGATTGAGAGTTTGAGTTTACCACCTATATATAAATTCAAGAGTAATGCTATATATTACATTTTTATTTCTTTATTAGTCTTTTAATATATATATTTTTTAATAATAATTTATCTAAAAGGCTGATAAACATTGTCACGTTAGCCTTTAGAGAATCGATTGCCTTTTACCTCCCACCTCCCCAAGCTCTCACTTCATCTGAGGTGAATATCATCACCCAAACCAAGGCATAATGCCCAAGGGGAAGATTTTGTCAAAATCAACAAGTGCAACACTCAATTTATCTGCACATAATTAAGTAGATGGATCATCTCCACTCTATTAATGATCATGATTGGAAGCATTCCCATTTTGTATACTGAATCAGATTAATAATCTTAATGAGCCCTCATCATATATCTCCCTTTACTGTATTTGCCCAAAAAAAAAAAAAAAAAAAAAAGAGAGAGAGGCCCATTCATGTCCAATAAAGTACCATACATAGTAGAACATTATTCATTACTCATATATAGATAAAAGCATACAAAGGATTTCATCATTTGAAATCATTCGTTTTGACCAGTTCTCCTGAACTGCATTATTCACTATTGATATATACTATTTTTTTTTTTTCTCTTTTTTTTTTTTAATACTGAGAATTATTGATATTCTTAGTACACGTACAGAGTAGTCCAAAGGCAATAGTAAAGTTTTGATCAGCTAGCTAATTAACAATTAGGGAGGGGAACACCACAAGTGCTAAGAACCTTTTTGGCACCAGGAGAATTAACATACTGCTTGAGGTTTGGATTTTTCAAGTACCCACAGAGGCATGGTTTCTGTTCCTTCAACTTGCTGCAACAACTGCTAGATGGCCTCGCCGACGACGTGATGGCCGGTAGGCATGGGCTCAACTCCGTCGGAGTGCATGTCACTGCCTCTGCCGTCGGCGTTGCTTCGCATAGAAGCACAGCTACCACCACCACCACAAAAAGCGCAGCACAAGATGCCTTCTTCATTCTCAAATCTGTTGCCTGGCCTATCTATGAAAGAGATCTAGCAATATTGGTGCGTGTATCCAACCCATCCCACACTGCTAGTATATATAACAAGCGTCCACCGCTTCGATATTTACCAGCTTGGTCCCACCTTATTTGGACGGAGACAGAGTTCATCAAACGGTAACACGTGTCAATGGATCAATTCTTATTAATCAATCAGGAACATTACATCCATTCAAGACGGTTGTCCCATTTGCTGTTGGTTTCCTGGTAACCTGAGTACCTTATCTTCTTCCGTACGTTAATCCCTTTCTTATTATGGACAGATTAACTCACAAATATCTTTTACGTAACAAAATTTAATTTTATTAATCACTCCTAAAAAATATGCTTATTACCTCCATGTTATTGGATATTTTATATGGCCATTCATTCTAGGGAAAGGATTAAAGGGAAGATAATAAAATTCTATTAAAAATTCCAATATATAATAATGAGGAATCCGAGATATATATATATATATATATATATATATATATATATATATATATATATCCTTCAAGTTCAAGCATCCCACCCACTTTATGTATATTGTGTTTTTGAAGGACAAGAGTGCCAAAGTTTGAGACAATTAAGCATATAAGATTGGATTAACTTGATCAATTAACCATATAAACTTGGTGAGCTTGATATAGATTAGTTTTGAGAAATTTAATAACAAAGAAGAATCTTTGAAAAGATTGCTTGTGCATGGTCCCTTTTGTCCTATTTGTAGGTTGGCAAGCTAGCTAGCAGCAACACCATTAATTGGCCATATTATTTGAAGTTATCTGTCGAAAATTGATGTATGCGCATATATATATATATATATATATATATATATATATAATGCAAAAGAAATATGGAGAAAGTAGAGGATGAAGAATTTGATATGTAAAAATACAGTAGTCAACGAAGACGATCTTATACACTCTTCTCATTTAGTTAGATGCGCTCAAGACTTGGTGAAAGAGTTTAATCACGCTACATAGAGTTTGAAGAATAATACGAAGGAATTTTTTTACATAATCATCAATTCAACAGTAATTAAGGCCATGGTAGCATGGAAGGCGGTAAAATTTGAAAGAGATCTGGGATCGAACATGTAGAAGGTGACACATTAGAAATTGTGCATACTTTGCGGCAAGATGAATGTTGTTGGGGAGTCGGTATGACCAACTTTAAAAAATAATCGCACATCAAAATAAGCCACTTGTCACATAGAGTATGGTTTTCAACTCACTCACCCCGCTTCCTCTTCTTTTACAACCATTCAAACAAAATAGGGATCATAAATTTTATGGTATATATTTTATTATATTGTATTTAATCGTGTACGTGGTGTCATATCATTTAAAATTTTAAATCTAAGAGTAGTTATAGTCCGAATTGTGTGCCCCTCCTACATGGGCATCATGGCTGCCCTTCCTACAAGGAAATTGGATCCTCTCTTTGGTGGCGTGATTGATCTACAAGTTATTTTTCAAACCAAACCAGAAATTGATGCCACAAGGAGATACCTTTTAGAGCAATAAGCCACTAATTAAAGAGAATATCCAATTTCCTAAACCATACTAACTTAACTATTACTAAGACAGATAACTGTCATGTCTATATTGTGCGTATCGCAATCAACATATATGTTGAATATTGCGATACGCACAATATTTAGTTGTCATGACTAAAAGAGTTGTCGGATAATGGACCCAGCTTTTGAGTAAAACCATTAAACCAAGCTAAAAATCACCACTTAATGTTTGCAAACCTTTTGGAATATTAATCTTTTGTTTCCACATCCAATCACCCTTTAACCTTTGCTCTTAGGGTCAGAAAAACTCGGCAGAGAATTAAGGATAAGAAAATTGTTGGAAAAAATTTCGTCAGCAAAGGGGTGTCACTTTAGTCTCTTTTTATTATTATTATTATTATTATTATTATTTATTTTACTTTTTTTATTGCTGTTTGAATTCATTGAAGCTGGTTTAAAGGAGATCGAAGAGGCTTTATTAGACGGCACCTTCCTTCGGTATCAGGGAGTTGGAGTAATGATATTGGGGACACCGGGCTGGTGTCCCCAGTATCATTACTCTAGGAAGTTGCGTCATTGTTGGCAAATTAGTACGTGGGGATTCAGTCATGATCATAATCAATGGTGGCGACCTGTAGATGGTGAGAGAATGATGCTCATTGTTACCTAAACGAACAATGACACAACTTTTTAGAGTAGTGATATTGGGGACACCGGCGTGCGTGGTTGGAGTTGTGTCATTGTCCATTTAGGTGACAATGAGCATCATTCTCTCACCACCTACAAGCCGCCATCATTGATTATGATCATGACTGAATCCCCACGTACTAGTTTGCCGATAGTCTGGACATCTCTACTAATATTAAAATATCGATTAAATGATTATTATTATTATTTTTTTTTTATAAGCTTAGCTTTTTGGAACCTTACTGTCAATTTACTTTTATTTAAATTAAAATTTTGCTTGTTGAGCTTTATTAATTAAAAGGGAGTTCACATATGAAAAGTAGTATTAAAATATCGATTAAATTTATATTTTTCTATAACCATAAACGTTTAGAATAAGTAATGATTTAACAATTAATCTCTAAAATCAAAAAAAAAAAAAGTACCGGTGCATTTTCCTCTCCACCTGATTATTCAATCAATCATACAAGTAAAATTTAATGTTGTTGCTGTCCAACTGGTGATTCAATCAATCATATAAATGTTGTTCATATTTTTCTGTCCACCTGATGGCTATAGATTTAAACGTCTTCTTCTTCTTTAAAAAATAATAATAATAATAATAAAAAACTAGATTGATAAAAATGCAAAATTTTACATGCAATACTGCTTTAGAACAACGAATATTGATAAATCAAAGCTGTATTCTATATCACCCCTATTATTATTATTATTATTTTCTCATCCAAAAATAAAAAGCCAATTTACGGACTGTGATTCTCGATTCAATTCTAATAGAGATTAATCAATGTTTAAATAATAATTTATCATAATATTAAAACAATTTTGAGTTCAATTTTTACTCCACTCTACTTCTCATTTAATTTAATTTTTTTTAAAAAAAAAAAAAAAAAAAAAAAATTCCACATGCCATTTTTCAGTAGTTATCATGCATGTATCATAATATATATTTCCTGTCGGCAGTGTTACCAAAACAAGCTTAATTAATGCTCTCTGCACCAAAGTACACATTCTTCATTCTAGTGCTGGCCTATTACTTCATTATGAAAACAGAGAAAGAGAATGCAATTGTAGATGAAGTAAATTGCCGGTTTCCTGGATCAGTTTTAGCTTGTTGTAATCCTTTATGCCTGTAGTAGGATTATGAAGACGAATGCTATATACACATTTTTATTTCACAATGCTGACGTGATAATTTTAGCTAATTTTTATATTTTATTTTAATAAAAATTAATTCAAAAGTTGTTTGAAACTAGCGTTGTGGGATAGTTGTAGGATAAAAATGTACGAGGGATAAAGCCAAAGCACATCTGATCAATATGTGGTGAACGGACATGCAAATATGATAAATAAAATTTTTGAAAGACAACGTCAACAAAAAGTCAAGATGGCCGAGTTGGTCTAAGGCGCCAGTTTCAGGTACTGGTCCGAAAGGGCATGGGTTCGAATCCCATTCTTGACATTCTTAGTTTTTACGGTCCTCCAAACTAATTACCAAATATAAATCAAATAGCAGATAATTATTTACAATAAATCTCAGTTTGTTTTTACAACACACACTTCATTTAATTCGGTAGGAGCCAATTCCAATGGAGTTTTTTTTTTTTTTTTTTTTTGATAAAGAGAAGCTTTGTTTTTCTTTCATCTTTCTTTTGAGACATTAAAATCGAACCTATTGATTATCCCATCTATTTTTCAAAGTGATTCTCTCTGTTTTGAACTCCAGTTATCTGTTGAGAGAAGTTGATACTGACATAATTACCTCGGTTCCAAATGTCTACAACTCTGTTAGCTAGAACGATTGATTGATTTAGACCTATATCTTGATTTTGTTGATATCAACTTATAAATTAATTGTCAACAGTTTGGCCAATAGACTCAACTCAAGAAAATTATTGAGAATGTCCTACTAGTTCAAGATTACTGGAAAATCAATATAGAAATAAAATACAGGTTTCTTGCCTTTGTCAAGTTTGACTTTGGTGAAAACTGAAAAGCTATGACATATCTGGTTAGATTATCATGTTGAAAATATAAGGAGATGTTTTTAAGAATGAAAGTGAGAAGCTTATTCATGGTTGAATTCTAGCTTGGTGAATGGTTTTCTTTGAAAAGAAGAACAAACAAACAGAAAATTGAGGTTAAGTTGGATATATGAGAAATGAAAGCAATCTGCTTCTATATAAACCGAACGCCTAAGAATATTTGAGTTTATGGTATGGCCAACAAGCTTAAAATCAAGTTCATATGATTTGGTGCTATACGCGGTACGCAACCACATCAAAATTGCAGCATACAATCTACAGGCCGGTACCCCCTTCGCTGTACCTCAACGAAACCAGCAAAAGAATAAAAAATAAGAGAGTTCCTGTCTTCGATCAATCACGACCTCGTAAATTGGGGAGGAAAAACCACTTCATCTAACATATTAGGAGTTTTTTTTTAATCCCCGGACATCGTCATTGGTTCTGAGTTTCCTAAAAAACAAAATCTCTCCCTGGACCACTGATAGGGAAATTTAATCTTCAAGTTTCCTCTTGGCTCTTTACTTTGGCCTAAGCACGTCTGTGAAATTGCCCCTCATGATACGCCTGAATCTAGTGTCCTCTACAGGCAACGGTGACACCGGCCTAGGGGACTCAGCTAGCTCTTGCGGTGGCTCTGCAGTTTCCTTCTTGCCCAACAGCCCACCCTCACCAAAGAAACTGCTCACTGATGAGGCAAGGCCAAGATGGGCATTCACCACCTTACTGATTGTCTCCAGAGTTCCACCTGATCTTTCCTTCATAATGATTTCAAGGGCTTCCTTGTGTGCTGGATCAAGCGCATCCGAGTCTTTTAACAGGTTCTGAACGGCAGGTAAGAGGAAGTCTCTAACGCTAGTTGCTGGGAGATCTGCAACTCAAGCAAAGATGAAATTCAGCCTCCTACGGGCATCATACATATAGCATGTGAATTGTGAAGTAGTTGAGATTATACAAGTAATCACAAATACATCAACAGCCACTGACAAAAACATTTGAAAAGGAACAAATAATAGTCACTCATTACCCAAAATGCTTAGGCTCCATTGTTAAAATTCTTCTTTTGCTATTTGTTTTCTGTTCTTAAAAAGACATCAAATGTTTTATAGAACTCACACCTAGTTCTCATACTAGAGTCCATATATTGGTCCATGTCTTAGCCACTTCTTCTCAAACGGATAGTCCACAAAAAGCTAATTGACAACCACATATAATGGTTCTGGGTCAAATTGTAGACCATTGAGGCAAAGATCTAAGAAACTCATGAGATTTTATTAGATTACACATGCTAGAAACAAACATCTGTCATCTGTCCCAAAATTTTAGATGAACCAGTCATTTCTTACTTGACAGAAACCATACAAGTTCTGTGATATTTTTTACTAATTATTTGCCCAAACATCCAACAGAAACATATAAATAAGCAAAACATAGACACTCAACCAACTTCTACGGAGCAACCATATCACTAGAGCATATAACTCAATATCATGTGCAATCAACCTTGAGTTGAAGTTCATGACTGGCAATATATTTCAAAGTGGTGAAGGTAAAGGACATAAGAAGAACATAAATGCGGTCTTCCCAAAAAAAAAAAAAAAAGGAAGCAAACCTGTAGCGTCCAGAGCACGGATTGCCTCACAAAATGCATTGGCTTTCTCACGGCGACGCAAGACATCACTTGCAGAATTTGGCATGGCTGAGAGTTGGAAAATCTTGGACAAAAGATGTATATCATGTTAAAGAAACAAACAGCGTAATCCATTCACTTGATATTAGAAGGAAACTAGGAAAGTTATATATCTAATTCAAAACATTAAATGAGAAGTCTAAAGAATAATCTTCTTCTAAAGGAAGAAGGTTGAGGATATAATCTCGTAATCTTTCTGTTGTATGTGGTACAGCGACCACCAGTGCACGAACTACAGCAATAGTAGCTTCATGAGATCCATCTTCAAGAAAAGCATCCATTTGTACATGTATCTTATCAACAATCTAGGAATATCGAAGTTTGATCAGCCACATGCGTTAAAACTGCTCCATTAACAAGGCCAATGTCAATTGAAGAGACAAAAAAGAATGATACCATATCATTTCTAAAATGCTGGGCCACAGCTCCGAACGCATCAATGCTTGCATACTTCACATTCAGGTTTTGGTCAGAGCCCAGAGTAACTAGGGCAGGCAAAATGTGAGCAGAAGCAACTTTTGCATCAACATATGGCACCTATTAAACATATGTAATTACAGAAGTCACAATCTTAATGTCAGATGCACCTTGATATTTTGAATTCATAAAGTGAGTATGCTTACAATGCATTTCAACAAATTGGCAGCACTGATTTTCATATTCATGTTGGAGCTCACAACCATTTCCCATAGAATGTTAAATATCATACCATGATGTTCTTCAAATGTGCTGCATTATGGAAACGACCTATCACTCACACAATGAATTACAAAAATTTCGTTTTGAAGTGATTTTGATATACGAACCAAAGGAAACGGACAGCATTGACAATCTCATTGCGCTTTGTTGGCATACTTTCCTCCATGCTACCTTCAACTAACAGCTTTCTCAAGTACTCTGCTAATTGCCCACGCTTGTTAGGAGCAGCCAAAACACCTGCCAAGAGTAGTGGTAGGACACACATAATAGCAAGTTTCTCGGCCACAGCAGTTCTTGGTCTCAAACCTGTAATCAAGCAACAGTCAAAGATCTCACAATGATGTGAAAGAACAGTAATGTGTTAAGATCCATTACCCTTTATTCTCGATTGGATGCCGGAAGGGAAAAATGTCAAATCAGCATTATCTCCAACCGCTACCAAAAATACAGGCAGCATTATGTGTGTGAGATAAGAATCCCCAAATCGTTCAGAAAGAGCCAACAAAAACTGCATTACCAATATATAGATTAATAAAAACTGGAAGAGCACTACTCTCATCATTAAGACAAATTGTAAACATGAACAGCCTTAAAGGGTACAAATTGATACCTTTGTAGTTCGATTTCGTAAACTATCTTCTTTCTGAGGTAACAAGCATGCTAGCTTAATCAAGTCTGGAAAGCAGTCAACATGCATCCATTCAAATGCAGGCCATTCAACATGTCCCCTATCATATATTAAATGACTCAGAACCAAATATGACCAAAGGAAGACTCTCAAATGAAATAATGATATTATCTACAGATATAAGGTTATGTAACAACTGAACGAAAAAATGTATTTATAAAACAAATAAAAGGGGCGGAGCTTACCCTGCATACAATTCAAGCAATGAGGTTGAAAATGCTGTTCCTGTTGTTTCAGGAGTAGGAGAAAATGGGCATGTCTCGAGTGCTTTCTGGCACATATAAGGAAGCAATTCTGTCAGCACTCTTAGCAAAACATCAATATTCCAGCGCTCTCTTTCTCCCAAAACATGAAGATGTGACTCCACAGACCCTTCAACCCCCGAAAGAGGTGGACAGCGCTGCAACATTAGGAAAGTACAGGAGAAAAGGTATTATAAAGCACAAATCAAAGAGTCCTCACTAACAAGTAAGAAATGGTAAGAAAGAAGCATACCTGAGCAGCGCTCACAATATGAGAAAGTGAAACTCTTAAAACATGGTCTAATTTACTTCCCCAACTTATTACTGCAGGAAGTAGTTCTTTGAGTGTAGTTTCCACCACTACTCCAGAAGGATCACAGACCAATTGGAACATGAGCTCCTCCACCTATCAACAAACAAAATAATTATTGGAGAAACCATTTTTTTTTTCTTTTTTCATTTTATAGCTTCTTTCTCTTGTAAGCCATCGTATTATGTTAAGGGGAAAAGGCTCCATTCCCTAGACCATGTGTCATCAACCTGTTCTAGAGCTTACATTGCAGCCAATTCTGTCAAGTCAGAATTCTTCTCCATGACTGCCTCGAAGCATATTTAGTGAGGCTGACCTTGAAATATTTATCCACATTTGGAAAGCGCGGAAGCAGCAAAGCGAGATTATGAGCAGCAGCTTCCCGGACAACAGTTGCAGAATCTTCTATCAGTTGTTGCACAATAGATAAAATAAGAGAATCACGAATCTCAGGCCGTACAAATTCTGCAAGCTCTCCACATGATTGAGCAACAAGCAGCCTACGCTCCTCATACATGTGATTTATCTGCAATGCATGAAAGAAATGAACGAGTACCTATTCCTTGAGGTAAAAGCAACAGAATTGGTAAAATAAGATCTATTCATCGAGAAGGAAAAACTTACTTGTTCCCAGCACTGGGGAAGCAATTCTGTTTCTGTTCTCATCTCTCCAACATTCTTAGCAAGGTCAACGCATGCCTGAAACAGAGTCGAATAGATTAAACATCATGCTTTTAGCAGTATATCTGACTTACAACACAAATTTAATTCCTCAAGCAATAACCTACATCCATTATAATTCGTCTCTGTTGCTCATCTGGGCGTTTGATTAAATTAAACAATGTGTGGGTCAAGGAATCTCTGGTGCTGCTATCTGGATGGCGTTCAATCGCACACATTATCAGTGGAAGAAGCTCCTGTAGATAAATAACACCAATACATTATAAATAGAACACTTCATTTGGAAAAATACAGAGATAAATTGTAAGTTTAAAATAAAAAAATAAAAATAAAAATAAAAATTGCTCAAAAGCAAACCTCGCGATGGTTGATCAAGACGTAAGGTACAATCTTAGGCAAGGCATCTGCCAAGATCTGTATGGTTCCTAAGCCCTGTTGAAGCATAATAAATGTCAGATACGGAGTACAATAAAATTCCACCATACAAGCATATGTAAATTCTTCTTTTCATTTTTTGGGGAGATAGGGGAGTGATGCAAATTCAAAGTTTTGTATTTAAATGGAGGGTCGGCCCCATCAAGAAAATTAAGATTGCACTGCGACATTATTACAAATAAGAATCCACCCCAAACCCCTGCAGCTTTTTCTGGCTGAGCCATAGGGAAAGACTGTATAATGCCCTTATACAAGAGTAAAATGAACTTGCCATATTTTCAGGAACAACTTCACCAGATGAATCGTCTGATTTTAAAAGTAGCCTGCTTTCTTCTGATCGCGGTTCACCATTATGTTTGGAAACATTTTCAATGTTTTCCAAAGCATCATTATCATTTGACGGACTAAGTACAAACTCTTGTGAAACTTCCTTAGATTTATCCATGTTGTCATCCACAATTTGAGTAGCCTGTAATTGAGCAACTTTATTATCTACAACTCCGGATGATGCATCAACTGGATGAGATATTATGCTTTTATCTTCAAGTATCTCGAAAACTTTCTCTTCTGTCTGTGCAGATTCTTTCTCAGAATTGACGGAATTTACAGAATCAGAACTAATGTTTTTCGCTTTCAAACCTTCTATTTCCATCTGCAGTGATATTATTTCTTCCTTGTATTTTTCTAATGGTTGGGATTGCACATGATCAACATCACCAGCTATCAAATTCCGTCCCCAATGAGATCCTTCTATGTGCATTTTCAGTGCAGTGATTTCAGCTCTGCAATCATTCAGCTCCTTCCGCTGGCGCTCCAAGGACTGCTTCAAATCATGTACCTGAAAGTCAAGAAATCATCAAATTGTTCTCTCGTGTAGTTGAGTATCATTATTGTTTAGACAGCTGTCCTAGAATTTAGCGCAGTGAGGGAGAAGTACCAGGTTCTCTTTGTCTTTAAGATCCTTCTGAAGAGCTTCTAAGGATTTAGTTAATGCACTTATTTGACCTTCAGCCAAGTCTCTGTTCTTTAATAACAACTCCTTTTCATGATTAAGCCTCTCTTTTTCTTTTAGCAATGACGCATTTTCTCGAAGCATGGCAATTTTCTCCTGCAGCACAAGGTGCACCGTGCACTGTCATTATCCACAGTTCAGAGCAAACAGAAATTTGAAAGAGCTTCAAGATACATCAAATGATGCAACCTAAGTATTTACAACATAGGGATCGAGTATCTTTCACAATAATGTCTCAATCAAAGGAAAATTTAGAAAAAGAAGAAAAACCACTCTGCGCAACAGCAATTGGCAAAATAAATAGCAACGAAAATATGGGCAAAATTCACAACTCTTAAGGATAAGACTGCAATGACTTCAAGGATGTAGATCACAATTTGCATATTACCAATCTAATGAAAGAATGCTAGTTTTAGGAATGGTGCTTTACCAGACTACATATCCAAATCTTGACAGATATATTGAACCACGATGGTCAATGCCAATTGATACATTGATGTATCTGTGCACTTTCAGGTCAACAGCTCCATTCTTATGTCTAAACAAATTAAGAGTGCAGATAAAAATGTCTTCATGGGCGCAATGCGGCATTGTTTTATTAATCAAAATTGCAATGATGAAAAGTTCAATTTCATTCATGAACCCATTTATACTCCCGTTAGCAGCATAATATTTATCAAGCACACTGGAGATCTCCTGTAAGAAAGCCAAAGTGGATTGCAGGTGATGATCTTTCAACAAGTCTAAGATCATCAAGTCTAGTGGAGCTTGGTGAAATGCAATAAATTAAAACAATGCAAAGGGCTACAGACATTTATCATAATCTCTTTGAAAGTACATAAGAAGTGACTTGCCTAAATGTCTCAGGGAATACCTCAGCAGCCTCTGTAGTGGATGAAAGATACTGATAATAATAATGTCGTAAAGCATCTGGTACGCATGCAGGTGTATTCTGCCAAACCTCTAGGTTCTGATCTGTGACCTGAAGTGAAAATATTGACAGGTTATGATAATATTTTTGAGATTAGATGCACAATTAATTGACAATCATACATATGTGACATGATTAGAGGTTTTATATATGCAGTGTGGCAACAAACAAGTCAGAAATTAACATACGAGATAGTTTCCAGTGCCATCTTTACTGCAATCAGCAGCTGCAAATCACATATCCTGCCTGATATGAACTTTTTCATATGCTCCTTTTATTTTCCTTAAATTTACTTTTTTATTTGAGAGCATTTTCTTGATTTCACAGAAAAAAAGAGCATGCATGTAACATGTGTTTTTCTGTCAGCTTTAACGAATTGAGCTACTACAAGAGTTCTTTTTACCATCGACTGGCAGTTAAATCTGGTTGAGTGTGATAGTTGGTAGTTCGTGGGGAGCACCATGTAAATGAGTGGTAATTAATGGGGTTAAGTGTAATTAATCCTAAAAATAAGATACAATCATATAAAAACCACTTCTTATGGACTTTTATGAATCTTTCTAAAGAAATAAATAAATAAATACTTGTTTGAATAAAGTCATGGCAGTGTTACCAAATTCTTGTACCCACCCTATGATTTGTAAAGCAGATTATGCATATTAATTCGTGGTACTAGTACTACCATGTTCCAATTCCCAAAATATTGTAAAAGAAACCATAAAACATGGGGAAAATAAAAATTAAAAGAGATAAAGATTTGTCATTGATTAGTTTTTTATGTTTGTACATGCATATATATCTATAAAAAATGGGTACATATGTGTATATCTACATTTTGCATATCATACCAAAGCGACCAAATAAGCATTTTAATGTAAACACAACCCCGAATAGGGAACCTTGTATGCCTGGCCCCAATGTAACCCACACCGAGTATTGGACCATGCCAAATTCCTATACCCATATCATGAACCCAAAAATACATTGTTCCTGGTAATCTCAAATCATCCTGAGATTTTTTTTAAAATAAAAAAATAAAAAGAAAGAAAAAAGCACATACAAATGCATACATAGCTAAATGCATGTTTTTCTCTTGCCAGGCTGGCAAGACAGCCTGCAAATGCATTACATCCGATTGTTTCAGCCTTCCAATGGTGATTGACAAAAGTTGTCAAGAAAAATTAAGCAAGCTAGAAGAAAAACAACTAGGAAAAAGAACTCTTATTTTTCATTGATTAATTTATGTGTGTATATATACAAAAATGTATATATGTGCATATGTACATACAAGCATATCTTACCAAAGTGACCCAAAGAGGCATTCTAATGCTAACCACAACCCGAGATAGTGAACCTTCTAACCCTAGGTGTAACGACCTACGGAAAAGAGTTAGCCACATCTGCGCTATTACCCCAAAAGGACTAGTCAATTTGGAGTTTTCCTAAAATTCATTATAAAACCCAGTTTCGCCTAGTAACTAGGCAATGTGGGACTTAGCACCCATGACTATCTTTATAAACCACACACTTTATGTGGGTTTCTTCTCATCTTCCCAATATGGGACCAGGGGTGTTACAAACTCTCCCTCTTAAATTCCTGACATCCTCGACATGGCCACGTCATGTAGTGCTCCAGTACCACATGACCTGGCATTACTAGGTAGCTCTAATACCATTTGTAACAACCTAGGAAAAAACGCTAGCCACATTTGCGCTATTACTCCAAAAGGACTAGTCAGTTTGGAGCTTCCCTAAAATTCATTATAAAGCCCAATTTCACCTAGTAACTAGGCAATGTGAAACTTAGCACCCATAACTATCTTATAAACCACACACTCTATGTGGGCTTCTTCTCATCTTCTCAATATGAGACTGGGGTGTTACACTAGGCCCAATGTACCTTGTACCAGGTATAGGAGCATGCCAATATCATGGTCCAAACTCAAAGGAAACTAAAAAAAACAACCACAAAAAAAAAGAAAAAAAAAAAAAGAAGCTTAATTGTTATTGATGAATTTTACTTGTTTATACATGCATTTGTATCTATATATAAGAATGTGCATACATATGTGCACGTGTGTACAAATACATATATGCATATCATTGCCAAAGGACCCAAAGGAACGTTCTAATGCGAGCCACAGCCCAAAATAGTGAAGCTCATAAGCCTAGCCCCATAACCGGGTATACAAGCATGCCACATCCCTGTACCTGTATCACGACCTCGAACATAGCATGTTCCAGGTAACTCTAGAAACAATATTCTAATGGTGATTGAAATAGGTTGATAAGAAAATTTAAGGAAATTAGAAGAAAACAACTAGGAAAAAGAAAACACATATGCATATGTCAATAAGAAAGAAAGAAGTCATCCTTTTCAGAAACAAATTGAACAAAGGAAGAGAGAGAAAGCAAATACATAGGGAGCGTTAACAGTCTTGCATACCTCTTCATAAAATGTCATTGCAGTGAGCCGATACCCTGCTATAAGTAAATATTCCTTTACAGCACAATTAAGATCTCGACGTTCATTATCCTTCAAAGGGCCCAAATCAGAGAAGGAAACATTTCTCTTTTTCCATTGAAATTCTGGTCCATTATTTACAGAAACATTTATATTTGACTCTGCAAAAGCATCCAAGATAGAAAGAATCGTTAAAATGACAGTAGTTTTTTCATAAGTAAAAAACAAACATGATAAGTAAATGACAGTACTTAGCAATTGATTAGCAATTGATTATTTAGGAGGAGTACATTCATACTGTTGATCTTCAATATGACACTATTTAACAGTTGCTTTATTGGGTTTAGACAAAAACAACTGTCACCTAATGGTAACAAGGGCGCAAACATGGGTGTTAGTCTCCAGGACATTGTGTAGCATGGTGATGAAAAATTGAATTCCAGCATATAAATACAAGCATAGTTGTCAATTTATTCATTGCAATTTACAAAAACAGAGAAATAAGCATCCTTACTATTTTATGCAATAAACTCATAGCCAATGCACTGGATATATTTGGTAGCTCATCATAAACATATGGCTTCATTGATTAAATAACTAAAAAACATGGACTCTTTCAGATAGAATGCAGTGCACATGTAGGATATTATCATGACAAACCATATAATTGAACATAATACAGAAAAATCTGTCTGAAACGTACAAAAGAACATCAGTTAAAAACATCATGTACACATGAGAAATTACCACTCAATTCATCCAGGGGTATCTCTGTTTTCTTCTGTAATTCAGCCTTGTATTTCAAGATGTCCTCTTGGGCTAAACGAAGCTCATACTCACTGATTGCTAATTTTTCTTCTATTGCTTCTTTCTCTTCTAGCAAACTCTGAGGGTCCGCAACTGCATTTCAATAATGAAAGAGGAAAAGAAGAGAATCAGTCATGTTCTGAATTTAATGAAGAAACGTAAAATTAAATTTGGAATTTCAATTTGTGATTCAAGCATGAACCAGAATCATCTAAAGGTGCATTCATTGCATAACCAAATTTTAATTTTCAACGAGACCAAGAAAAGCATGATTAAATATTCCAACTAATGAACTAATGGTATCAGCAACGACCACTGAGAAACAAGTGATTCAAAGGTGGAACGCATATTAATGTATTACACCCATCATATTCCTCTTGTTCACGTGGACAACCTGGAGGGGCATGAAAAGCATGATTAAATATTCCAACTAATGAACTAATGGTATCAGCAACGACCACCGAGAAACAAATTATTCAAAGGTGGAATGCATATTAATGTATTATACCAATCATATTCCTCGTTGTTCATGTGGAAAACCTGGAGGGGCAAGGATAATCATTCTTTAAACAACGTAGAGCAGAATACAAATTCACTCCAAGCCATTTTCCTGTGTTCATTATTTGATGGCTGCATGCTTTAGGTAGCATAAATTGTGATTCTTTCTTGGAGTTCATTGCTCTCTTAAATTTTTTGGTTTAAGCTTCTTGAGAGGATAAAGTATACTCATCCTGTGTATCTATTTATTTTTTTCTTTAATAAATCCTTTAAGATGTAGCTTAGGCTCTTTGAAAAAAAAAATCCTGGAAATGTTAAGACCCTGCATTACATTGTGCTGCTGGGCTGCAGAAAACTGCATAAAACAATGAATCCTGCTTTTCTTCTTAGTAAGTGACACTTCCCTAGAAATACATTAGGCTCTAGTTGGAGGAAATATGTTAGTCACAGCCTTAAATGTTTTTCTGGTTGATGATCAGGTAAAACTTAACATGATATCTGCCTTTTACCAGTTTTTATTGCATTATCTTTTTATTTTTTTATTTTTTTGATGAGTAATGCAATATATATCAAAAACCGCAGAGGGGCTCAACTCTAGTACACAGGAAGTATACAAGAGAACACATAAATATGAGCATTATCAAACCATACCATGTAAGTCTTCCTATTTTATAGCAGTTAACAAATTTACTACATATACAAGACATGATACAACGTGACATAGAATCTTACTAGCTCCTCTGACCACAATGCATTTTACAATTATATATTTCTCAAGTTTCCACCTAGGCACCTACTATACTTCAAAGAATACGTCGCAACATTTCCTACCACCACTGTAATTGGAAGGCCATTAACTTTGTACGATGAAGTGTAAGTAAATCTCAGTGATCTAGTGGATAAAGTTATTCTCTTTCCTTATTTTCTTTCTTGGTTCTAGCCAATATGTGAACCTAAATTTGAAATGGCGCCACCAATAAAAAAATATTGAATGTGCCAAAACCATTAGGCAGAAATATGCATCAGTGGATGCGTATCTCACTCACATTAATATAATTTTCCTAGACATTGACTTAGGGATTCCTTCATGAATCCTAAAGAAAGCACCACGTTGTTCCTCTAGTAGACTTCTGTATACGCTAGATCTGGAGACTGAGAAAAATGAAGACAAAAATCATAATCGGATTGAATGTTTTATGTCATTTCAACTGAGAGTAACTAAAAGGATATCTTTAGCCAAGTCGAATAATCTTTTTAGAATCAATTGATAGGTTCAGTCTCCGCCACAGCAATGAACCAAATAATTATGATCCAAGCTCTCAGTCTCATTGCCTTCCTCAACAACGAAATGGAGCAAGAGCTGTTTCTTGATTGATCATTTTTCTAAATGTTTCTGAACATTATCATTAAACGTCAAGAACTGGATGTTTTCTGTATCGCAAATTTCTCAACGCCGCAATTTGACTTGAAAAATGGCATGCATTTGTTTAGGACAAATCTAATCCTTATCGATTCTCCGAATCCCAAGACACAAAATTGACCTCCAAATAGAATCGAAAAAGCTACCAGTAACTCAGTAACAAAGGAACCAATATCATACATATTGAACTACAATTAAATCAAATTCTCTCAAACTTCCAAATCTATTCTCAAAAATGGACACCCCAATTAAACCAATCTTCATTTAGAGAGAGAGAGAGAGAGAGAGTGAGAGAGAGAACCTCGTAAAGAGCTGAAGCGAGAGATCTGGTCGGGAGGGAACTGAGAGGCATCGGAGAAGAATTCCTTGAGGCGAATCGCCTGGGCGTCTCTGCCATCGTCGAGGAGCTCGTGGAGGAGCTCGAATGCCGTCAACAAGTACCTCTCCTCCAACAGAAAGTTCACCGCGCAATTGCACAGCGACGACCTCTCCACATCCATCTCACTCTCTCTTTCTCTCTCTATATATATATATCAGATTGATATATCCAAACCCTAATCTCTCTCTCTCTCCGTCGCCATTGGAAAATTGACGAAGCTCTTGAGCTAGATCTCTGTGTGTTTGTACAGCAAAAATGTCCACAGGGCTTTTGTGTGTGCTCGGGTAGTTGGAGGAGGGGGAACGGGGTTGTGCTGCTATGCATCCGCGTAAGGCTTCATGGTTAGCTATAATCAGTAACAGCCGCTGACTTGGTGACAGAATATTGACCTGTTGGATTGTGCTGACTTAAAATTTTTCTATTAAGGGAAATTGATGGTCTGGATGAGGCAGAATTATGGCCCCCCTTTCAGATTCATTTCCCGATCCCGGGAAAGGTCAGATCTGTTTAGCGTGTGGCTAGGCTATGCCTTTTTAGTGTACTGCGATTCAGCGAATAAGGATAACGGTTGAACTTTCGACGGGACGGGCATTAACTAATTGCTGTTAAATGTAATTTTGGAGCATTTTTTGGCCAGCATATAGATTAAACAAAAAAATAAAAACCACTTCTTAAACAGTTGAGCCCATTTGCAGGATGAAACTTAGGTGTTGGGTCTACTGTCTACACACCGCACCGGTGTGAGTACTGTTCACTCACACCGGGTGGTGTAACGCCTGAAATTTAAAAACAATAAATGTTTTTCGTTTGGGTTTACAATTTTTTTTCTATTTTATTTAACTTATTTTAAAATTGTGAATATCGAGAAAAAAAAAAAAGTTGAGATTATATTTGACTCTTTGAGTTGTTTAAAGAATATAAAATCTAATAATAAAAAATCTAATTCAAAAAAAAATATATATATATATATATATATATTACAAAAAATTTTAAAAAAAAAAATTTGGGGTGGTTCAAGGGGTGGCTCATCCACCCCCAAAACTAATGGGATCGGCCACCCCCAATAGCGGTTTTAGGGTAGCTCTGCCACCCTAAAAACAGGCTGAAAAACAACTGATGTAGACTATAATGTCCGGGGGTATATGAGGAAGACCCGAATTGATAAATGTGTGAAGACGTCCCGAAAGATAGTGACACGATCCCAGACTCAGACAGCAAAAGAGGTAGTCCCTGGAATTGAGATCGATCGCACCTTGACTACGATCGAGCGCAGTGCACCTGATTTGGAAGGTAGTCCCTGGAACTGCGACCGAGCGCACGTTTGAGCGCACAAGTCCCTTGTAGTGCGATCGAACGCACTCGGAGAATTCTATATTATTTTTTCGCTATTATTTGTTTTAAACTAACTTAGTTTACTTATTTTATTAGGATTAGGGTTGTGGGTGTAACACTCTACCTCAATGACACACAATATTGTCCGCTTTTTAGCTCTCTCAAACCAGACTTCCCAGGAGGTCACCCATCCTGGTACTACTCCAGTAAAAGCACGCTTAACTGCGGAGTTCTGATGAGATCATGACCATCACTGCTTTAAAGCGCGTTGTTGTCATTAAGGGTGTAGTATACATTTAAGCACATCCCCATCTCCATACCCAGGCAATGTGGGACATCACAATCACCCTCTCTTAGGACCCAGCGTCCTCGCTGGCGACCCTCATGGGATTAGCCCATTCTTGGCGTTCACCCCAGCGAGCACCCGCTAGTGACCTTCATGGGCTTGTGCACGCTCCCCCCATCTCAGGCTGAGCAATGGCTCTAATACCATTTGTAACACCTCACCTCAACGACACACAATATTGTCCGCTTTTTAGCTCCCCCAAACCAGACTTCCCAGGAGGTCACCCATCCTGGTATTATTCTAGTAGAAGCACACTTAACTGGAGAGTTCTGATGGGATCATGACCATCACGGTTTTAAAACGCGTTGTTATCATTAAGGGTGTAGTATACATTTAAGCATATCCTCATCTCCATACCTAGGCGATGTGGGACGTCACAGTGGGAGCCCTAATTCCGTTCTTTACTAGTACTAGGAGTCTTGGGGCTATAAATACATGATTATAGCCTCTTGAAAAGACAGTTTATGTTATTTGATCAGTTTTCTTTCAATAAGAATTACTCGGATGAGTTTTCTTTATATTTTTTCTTAAAACATTAGATAGACTCTAAAGTTTTTAGAATAATTCTCAGATCTTTAATAGACTCAAAATCTAAGAATTATTTATCATTCTTCTTGTATTGTTTTACTCGCTTCCACTTAATCAAGCTGCATCAACAACTTAGGGGTGGCAAGGCCATCCCCAAAATGGATGGGGGGTGGTCGAGCCACCCCCAGTAGTTACGAGCTCAACCACCCCCAGTAGTTGCGAGCCACCCTCAGATTTTACAAGGGTGACAGAGACACCCTTAAAAAGTGCTTGGGGTGGTCGATCCACCCTCTAGGGGGTGGATCGGGTGGTGGCTCGGCCAGCCCCAACTGGTTTCAAGGAGATGGATCGGCCACCCCGAGACTCTTAGTGGTGGTCAAGCCACCAACCCCTAAATATAATTTTTTAAAATTTTTCTTGATTTCTAAAATTTTATTTAATGTTTTTTTTTATTATTTTGGTTGAAAATCTTTCAATAAAGTTGAAATTTTTTTAGTTTAGTGTTAGTGGTGTTAAATCAACCAAAAAATAATAATAATAATAATAATGTGGAGAATAATTGGAAAGAATTGTCTTCCTAAACAAGCCCGAGTGCTAGTGCACACCACCCAGTGTGACTACTGTTTACTCACACCAATGTGATGTTTAGCACTAATCATCCATAACATTCTTATGTAGGACGAGAAGTACTGATAATCTATTGGACAACTTTCTATCCTAATCACTTTTTTAAAGCTTTTTTGTAAAATATTTTGTAAGCCAAGCATTTCTCATAAATTATTAAGGTGGAACTTACAATGTTACGTACTAGCGTAACTTGTTGTGTTATACTGTTATTGGACATAAAGCTGGAAGTAAAATTCGGTACAATTGTTTTATAATTGGATGATGTAGCAGTCAAAAATTAAAAATCAATCATGGGATCAATATAAAAAATAGGTAAAATTATAGTTTACCCCATAAAGTTGACAGCATTTTTCAATTCGAACGTCAAAGTTTCAATTTTTGCAATCCACCCCCCCCCCCCAAAGTTTCAAATTGTTGCAATTTGACCAATTGTGTCCAAAACTTCCTATATTGCCCCTATTTTTTATTTTTTATTTTTTTATAAAAAAATTAAAAAAAAAAATCCGGGGTGGCTTGGCCATCTGGCCATTTTTGCACTCCTAAATTTATTTATTTTTCATAAAAAATACAAAAAATAAAAATAAAAATCAGGGGCAATATGAGAATATTGGAATAATATTGGTCAAATTGAAATAAATTGAAACTTTGTGGAGGTGGATTGCAAAAATTGAAACTTTGATGTTCGAATTGAAAAACATTGTCAACTTTATAGAGGTAAACTGTAATTTTCTCTAAAAAATATATATAAGTACTAGGAAAAATTACACTTTACCCCTTAAAGTTTGAGCCGATTTTCAATTTGACTTTCAATGTTTCAACTTTTACAATGCACCCTATCAAAGTTTCAAAAAATTTCAATGTAGCTCATCCGTTAACAATTTCCATCCAATTTAACTGGAAATTGGTCACGTGTAAGGCACATGTATTTTTTTGTATTAAATTTCCAAAATCGTTCCCATGTATTTAAATAAATTTCAAAAATACCCCCAAATCAAACCAAAATAAAATAAAATTGGGGGTGTCCAAGCTACCTCCTTTGGCCAAAGGGGTAGCCTGGCCACTCCCAAATTTTTTTTTTTTTTTTTTTTGAGTTTTTTTAAAAATAAAAAATAAAATTGTAGGGACAATTTAATATTTTTCATTATTTCCGTTAGAGAAAACGGAAATAATTAATGGATGGGCCACATTGAAAATTTTTTAACTTTGGTGGGATGCATTGTAAAAATTAAAACATTGAAAGTCAAATTGAAAATCAGCTTAAACTTTGAAGGGTAAAGTGTATTTAACCATTTTTCAAAATTATGGTCTAGAAAAATGTGGCAACTCTCCCCTTAAATGCCTTTGAAACACACTAATTAATTTACATAAACAATTAAAACAAAGCCCCATGAACATCAGTGGTTCAAAATTTGTACCTCACACCAATACATGTTTTTTTTTTTTTTGGTAAGTACATCAGAAACTGAAACAAACAAGAACTAAGGACAACAGAAAATAGAAAATCAAACTAAAGGAGGTGGGTCTTTTTCACTACAAATAGGATAAGCAGGGAAATGAGGTAAATGAGTGGGAATGTAGCTAGAATGAACTCTAATTGTGGCCTAATGCGCCATATGATAAGCGCAAAAGTTTGCACATCTGTAAACTTTTTTTTGCTCTCCAAGAGGAGAACGGGGGAATGGTAGCAATGGACTCACAGATGATATCTGCAATCTTCTGGTCATAAACTATGGAGGGATGCTGCAGCACCATAATCACCACTTGAGAATGCCCTTCTAGAGAGAAATCTGCACAGCCTAAAGAGATAGCCAAAGAGATTGCCAGAGCAGAAGTTAAGGCTTCACCGTAGTGGGATCACACAAGGGGCTAATTTGAGAAACAATCTTTAAGATTTTTCCGAAAGAGTTGCGGCAGACAGCTCCTTGTGCCGGGAAAAAATTTCTTATAATTGTATCAAAATTTATCTTGAGGGCGGAGTCCACAGGAGGAGATCATTTTTCCACGCTAGGAGACAGATGCCTTTCCAAGCCTTCAAGTGGTCATGAGAGATTTTCTTTATGGTGCTAGATAAAACAAGCACATTTGGAAAGAATCCATCATGAATTGCTCGATTTCTGCTAAACCACATTTGGAAAGACACCTACACATGCTAACTTAGCAGAGTTGCAGTAATTATTATCACTGACAATGATTTTGAGTAATAATTACCCATCTGTCACTTGACATTTACCATTTCTTATGGATGATAACTTCTATAAGGAGTTGGTGTAAACTAATTCTTTTGTGTCCACCAATAAGAATCTGCCACATATAATTATTGTATCAAATCAAATAAGCACCAAAACACTAAATTATATAGGTTTTTTCAATTATTTTTAAGATTGTGCAGGGGGCTGGGGGTGGCGGCGCCGCCACCCCAGTCCCCTGCACAATCTTAAAAAAAAAAAAAAAACAAACAAACAAACAAAATCGAAAAAACCTATATAATTTAGTGTTTTGGTGCTTATTTGATTTGGTGCAATAATTCTATGTGACAAATTCCTATTGGTGGGCACAAACACCAGCTTCTTATAGAAGTTATCATCTTTCTTATTTTCTTATCAACTATATATATCATTTACTAGCATTTTCTTGATCCTCAACCATGTGCTCAGTGAACTTTTTCCTGAGAAGGCTTTTGAATGAATTAAAATATATATTATTGACAAATATAATTCTCCTAATATGAAGAAGAAAAAAAATTGAAAGTTTATGACAAAGTTAGGTTGGAAAATTAAAAGTCAAGGAAATTTAGTTGGGAATAATAAAAGTTCATATGTTTTACAAAAATTGACTTAGCATAAAAGAGATGTCTTGGAATGTTAAAGTGCATATAATAAATAATAAATAATGTGTTAATGTGCCTATAAAAATTAACTTAACATATGAGATAATTTCACCTTGATGTCCAAACTATCAAATGAGGAAGAACTTTTGGACAACACTACCCTTCAAAATGCACTAAATAAAAGAAATGAAGGGGATTTGAAATAGAGAGGTTTACGGGGTTCTATGGCCACCCCAAGACCTCCAAGAGACATGAGGCGTGGGCTTTGCTCAAGTATTTGGCTCGGCTAGCTCCTTCTCCATGGATATGCATTGGTGATTTTAACGAAGTACTTAATGGGACCAAAAAATTGGGGGGGGGGGTGGGGGGGCGGGGGGAGGAAGTGTGAGGCCAAGGAGTCATATGCAAGCTTTTCACCAAACATTGGAGGACTGTAATTTGATCGATTTGGGCTACTGTGGGCCTAAATATACATGGAGCAATTGTCGAGAGGGGAGGGACTTCATTAAGGAGCGGCTTGATCGAGGAGTGGCCAATCTAGAATGGAAGTCTTTATTCCCTGAGGCTGTGGTGTCGGTGGGAGCTGTTGTCTCCTGGAACCATGCCCCATTAGTTTTGTCCCTTCAAAAAATAATTCGGAGAAAAAATGGAACTAAGCAATTCCGATATGAAGCTAGATGGGCATTGGAGGATGGGTGTAAGGAAGTGTTAAAGACTTTCTGGACGCAACCAAGAGCACAAAACAAAGGGTGAGACAGGCTGGAGAGTAAACTTTCTGCATGCATGCAGAAACTTGGCTAATGGAAAGATACATTACAAGAGCCCAAGTTTGGGTCCACAGCACTTATGAAAGAACAATTGGCCAAGATGCAAGGACATGAGGAGATGGGGAACAGCGATGCAATCTCCAGGCTTAAACGTGAAATTCAAGTCCAATTGGCAAAAGAGGATCTATGGTGGCATCAAAGGGCTAAGGTGGATTGGCTCAAGTATGGGGATAGGAATACACAATATTTTCATGCTTGTGTCAAATCAAGGAGGAAAAAAAGCAGAATTGAAAGGATTGTGGATGAGAAAGGGCAGTGGTGGGAGTCTTCGAATGGAGTGGGTAAGGCCTTTGTTGAGTACTTCACCAATTTATTTACAGCAGGTAGGGAAGGAGACTTGGGCCCGTGTTTGCAACATATTGAAGGGTATGTGTCGGATAACATGAATGCTGAGCTAATGGGGGATTTTACTATGGATGAAATTAGCAAAGCTTTATACCAAATGGCGCCACTCAAAGCTCCCGAACTGGATGGGTTGAACGCTTGTTTTTTTCAACAAAATTGGGCAATCATGAGGGAGGAGGTATGTAAAGGTTTACCTGATATTCTCAATTCTGGTTTTATACCGCCTAATTTGAACTTGACTCATATTGCCCTTATCCCAAAGACTACGAATACAGAATGTGTGACCGAATTTCGGCCCATTAGTCTTTGTAATGTATTGTATAAGTTGATTTCTAAGGTCCTAGCTAATAGGCTCAAAAAATTGCTCTCATCTATTATTTCACCGAATCAGAGTGCCATTATTCCGGGGAGATTGATAACGGACAATATTTTGGCAGCATATGAAACCCTTCATACGATGCAAACCGGGATGATGGGAAAGAAAGGTTTTATGGCGGTTAAGCTAGATATGAGTAAAGCTTATGATAGGGTGGAGTGGAGGTTTTTGGAGGCGGTGATGAGGAAAATGGGCTTTGATGAGAGATGGATCCGATTAGTGATGATGTGTGTCTCTTCGGCCCATTATGCGATTTTGATCAATGGAGAACCGTGTGGGCATAATATCCCACGAGAGGTATTAGGCAAGGAGACCCAATTTCACCTTACCTTTTTCTCCTATGTGCTGAGGTATTGAGTTCCATGGTAACCAGTGCAAATAAGGAGGGACTTTTATCTAGGGTGCCGACATCGAGGAGGGGGCCCAAGATCAGCCATCTCTTTTTTGCAGATGACAGTTTATTGTTTTGCAGGACTACTCTTCCACAATAGAGTAATCTGTCAACCATTTTGAGAAATCATGAGGAGGCATCGGGGCAAAAAATGAATAGCAATAAGACTATGATTTTCTTTAGTAAAAATGCCCCAGTGGGTGAGAAGGAAAACATATTGGAGTTTGCAGGGATCCCAGCGACACATAGCTATGACAAATATTTGGGTTTGCCAGGCTTGGTGGGTCGTTCCCGTATTAAAGCTTTTAAGAGTATATCGGAGTGGGTGTGGAAACGGCTACAAGATTGGAAATTAAGATTTCTCTCCCAAGCGGGGAAGAAAATTCTTTTAAAAGCAGTAATCCAAGCTATTCCTTCTTATTGCATGAGTATTTTCCTTTTTCCAAAATCCTTGTGTGCAGAAATTAATTCCCTACTGCGAAGATTCTAGTGGGGAAATAAGGGAAAGGATAGGAAAATTGCATGGATGAGTTGGAGTAAAATGGGGGTGTCTAAGGCAAGTGGAGGAATGGGCTTTCATGACCTTGCTTGTTTTAATAAAGCACTTTTGGCAAAACAAGTATGAAGGATGTGGACTACGCCGCACAGCTTAGTGGCTCTCATAATGAAAGCCAAATACTACCCAAATTGCTCGATTCTTGAATCTTCATTACAAAAGAAGCCATCTTTTGCTTGGAGGAGCATTCATAGCTCATGTGCACTAATTAGGGAGGGACTGGTGTGGAGGATTGGGAATGGAAAAAAATCGAGAATCTGGAAGGATAAGTGGCTACCTAACCCCTCCACTTTTCGGGTGCAATCTCCTCCAACTGTGCTTGACCCAACAACTATTGTTAACCAGTTGATTGATGAAGCCGAGCATGTGTGGAAGCAACAATTACTGGATCAATTATTTTCGGCAGAGGAGAAAACTTTGATACAATCGATTCCCATTAGTCACACTGATCAAGAAGACAAGCAGATATGGAGGGGCACTTGCAAGGGGAATATTTTCAGTCAAGAGCGCATATCATATCCAAAACCAATTGGAATCCTCGCAAGTGGTAGAGTGTTCTTCTCAGAAGAATAATAGCCCGGTCTGGAAAGCTCTATGGAAGTTGCAGATTCCACACGTTGAGAAGGTTTATTTCTGGCGCGCATGTCAAGATATTTTACCTACACGTGAGAATTTGTTCTGAAGAAAGGTGATCACATACCCTAGCTGCCCCATTTGTGGACGTGAAGTCGAAACAGTTTTTCACATTCTCTGGCAATGCCCATCAGCTCAAGATGTATGGAGTGGGGGATTTATTAAATTCCAAAAAAGTTCCTTCGGTGGTGCTGACTTTCTAGTGGTTGCAGAAGATATGTTGAGGAAATGTACTATGGAGGAGTTTCAGAGTTTTGTTCTGATAGCCAGAAGGATATGGTTAAGGAGGAATGACTTTCTATATGAGGGCTCCTTCTCACATCCAAATTCCCTTCTCAAGGCTTCAGATAATGTGCTGTAGGATTTCTACCAGGCTCGAGCAGGGGATATACGGACCAGTGCTCAGGAAGACGATGTTGTTATGAAAAAGATGGATGGTGCCAAGCCCAGGTTGGTACAGAGTGAACTGGGATGCGGCGATTGCAAAGGAGACTAGGTGGACTGGGTTGGGTGTTGTGATTCGCGATCACCAAGGAAAATTACAGGCAGCAAGGAGCTTCACGCAGTTTGGCCTCCTTGAGCCAGTAGCTGCCGAAGCGTCAGCAACCATCTTGGCTCTCCATCTGGCACGTGATCTGGGCTTCATGCAAATAAGTTTGGAGGGGGATGCAAAGGTGGTTGTCGAGGCTGTGTTGTCTGATGATCCAGATTGGAGCCGACGAGGTCACCTAATTGAAGACATACGCATTGCCCTCCAGCATTTCCCTTGCTGGAAAATGAACCATGTCAGGCGAGAGTCTAACCAAGCTGCACATGGGTTGGCACGGTTCGCTACACTGCAGCTTCTAGACAGAACATGGACTCATGATTCCCCTAATTGTATTTTTGAGATTCTTGCTTCTGAGCAATCTGCTCTGAACATATGTTCATTTGTTTGACTATGAAATGAAATCTGATGATTATTACAAAAAGTGATCACATAGATTAGAATTCCATTTATGATGACAACAATAATAAAAATAACAATAATGACAACGGTGATGATAATGAGGATTATGGAGATGCTGATGACAAAATAAATAGATGATAGGTTGCTCATCTTATTGTTAATATAGTATTATCTAATAATTCTTATATTTATAATTTTTGAGGGAATCAACTTTGTTCTACATGGTATAATATTTAATTATTCTGATACTTGATAAATGTTTTAAAAAATTCCATTAAGCCTACAAGTTATTAAAACAAAACTGTACTTAGTTTAAAATACCATGTTGATAAATAAAATTTAATTATGCTTATTTTAAAACCTATATGAAAAAATGATCTTTGTTTCTACAAAAGCATATTTCCTAAAATGCTATTTAGTTCACATGCTTTGAAATATCAACCATGTTTCCCTGTCACAAATTTACCCTACCTCAAAATCCTCTACCTGCCCCAATGCAAGCACAAAGAAGAGATCAACCCCTTCACTGCAAGAGAATGCATCAGGTATTCACCACTTATTTTAGTAGCTTTCTGTTTTACAGTTTCCGATAAAAATTTGTATCATTGATTGTGTGCTTAGTTCTTTTCATGTTGTCGACCAAAAGGGGAAAAAAAGAAGAAGTTATTTTCATGTTTAGTAAATAAGCAAACAATAAGTGAGCCAATCTTTGCCGCTAGAAGAGATGGGCAATAAGAATTTCAAAGCCTAGGTGAAGGCCTTTGAAGCTTTTTCTGGAAGAAGGTAAAAATGTTGTTTTCGTTTTGACGGGCTTGACGGCTATGGAGAGGGGTAGAGGACTAATGTGTTTGGTGGTGTTTGGTTTGGATGGAGTGAAGAGGCTGCTTGTGACAATGGAGGATAATTTTGGATCGAAATTCGTTCAACATTTCATCAGAAGAGCCAGGGAATATAATAGGGCGTTCTTGGCTCAAAGATGTTTCAATGACTAAGGAAGATACCTTTTTTGTGGCAGAGTATGGAGAGGGAAGGCGATGGGGATTTATCATTATTCCTAAAGAATTTTAAGGGGTGTGTAGATTTTGGCTAGGCGATCACAGATCTTATCAAAATTGGGAATTCTGGATATAGAGGAAGCCTACAATCATATAAATTGGAATTTCTTAGTTTATGTAGGGTAGAATCAGCTATGTCAAGCATTTGCAGAGCTAGATCCAGTTATGTACTTCCAGCTACTAGAGTTTTAGTGTTAGAGAATGGTACTCCAGCTGGTTCTTTCAACAGCTCTAGAGGTTTAAGACATGTAGTCACCACTTCTCCTCACTTTTGATATGAAGATCTTGAGGGGAATTATTTCTCCATCTTGCAAGAAGAGATTAGCTGGAGACAAAAGTCTAGGGTTCGTTGGCTTAAAGAGGGTGATAAATGCAATAAGTTCTTTCATCGGATTGCCAACTTGAACAGGAGATTCAACTCAGTAGAGTCATTGTATGTTAATGGCTCTCTTTCGTCCAACCAATCGTTCATCAGGGATCATACTGCTCATTACTATGAGTCCTTGCTCTCAAAACAATACAGTTGGAGGCCTAGGTTGGACGACCTTGCCTTCGACTCCCTAAATGCAGAATATGCCTCTTGCCTTGAACTATTTTCCTATCTTCCTTCTTAGGCGTTCTCTTGTACACTTCGCGTGGAAATACTAGGGTTGCGTCTCTCTGCGCTTTTTGATATATTCAATATTACTTATCAATTTAATAAATAAATAAATAAACAATAAGTGATGCCAATCTTTGCCACTAGAAAAGATGGGCGGTAAGAATTTCAAAGCCTAGATGAAGACATTTGAAGCTTTTCCAAAAGAAGGTAAATTTTGTTTTTGTTTTGAGGGATGTGGAGAGGGGTAGAGGACTAATGTGTTCAGTGGTGTTTGGTTTGGATGGAGTGTAGAGGCTGCTTAGGACAATGGATGATAATTTTGGAGCTAAATCAGTCGTAACATTTCATCATAACAGCCTGGGAATATAATGGGGCATTCTTGGCTCAAAAATGTTTCAATGATTCAGGATTTATCATTATTCTTGGGAATTATGGATATAGATATAAATTGGAATTTCTTAGTACACGTAGGGTAGATTCAGCTATGTCGATCATTTGCAGAGCTAGATCCAGTTTTGTATTTCCAACTGTTAGAGTTTTAGTGTTAGAGAATGGTACTCCAGCTGGTTCCTTCAATAGCTCTGCTGTCACCACTTCTACTTACTTTAGATATGGAGATCCTGAGTAGAAATATTGCTGGAGTAGTTTAGGGAAGGGAACGTGTAGGTTTCGAGGTTGGAGGAGGTAATTGGAGGGTTATGGAGATGTAACATCCTTTGTATGTTAATGACACTATACTTTTCCGTGAGACAGACAATGAGTTATTTGATTGGTTTCCTTGTGTTTTAGAGCTGCTTTTGCTGACTTGATAGAGGTCATTTGAACCATGAACACCTCAGTTATTTGTGTATGTGTGGGTGAGTGAGTGTGTGTCCATTGTCATTTTGCTTCTTTGTCTAGATCTTAATAATTAAATATCCATTGAAACTTGAATTATTATTTTGTAATATCACTACTTCTATATACAATCCCACAGTTCTAGTCCACAAATTGAGTTTGCTTGTATTGCCGTTGTATATGGTTGTTTTTCTTATCTTGCTAACACAGGAAATAACTCTGAAGATGTCAAAGAAGCTAACAAGCTTTACAAAAGAATTAATGATTGCTCTCAGTATCTTATTTGCAATTACGTGGACCACCCATGGTGATGATGTTGGCATGAGTTGTCAATTAAGAATCAAATGAGAGAGATTATAGGAATAATTATAATTGTCACCCATGATTCTAGTCCTAAAAATCTGTATAGCCAAGAATAGCATATCAAATCTCTCTATATATGTGTATAATATCCCTGTAAACAAGATATATGAAAATACAATGAAAGAAAAGTTGACATGGTATCAGAGCATCTCACGATCTGGCTCCCTGTTCACATCCATCACTAGCTTCTAGCCTCCTTCCACCCACCACCCTCTCCTATGGCACCCACCGAAATCCCAATCCCAATCCCAATCCAAACGAAGGAATTTCCCACCAACCAGAATACACCCCTCTCAGCCACCGAAACCTAAATCCAGATGGAAGAATCTCCCACCAACCCGAAAACACTCCTCTCTGAATTATTCACCACCACGATGGCCGAAGCTTTGTCCAAAGCTCAGGCTCCTACCGTGACCTCTGAACCTGCGGCCCTACTGATTGGCATCAAGTTGGATGGTTCCAACTATGCCCTATGGTCTCAAGTTGTCGAGATGTACGTCTCCGGCAAAGACAAGTTGGGTTACATCAATGGCGAACTAACCTCGCCGTCTCCGACTGACCCATCCTTTCGTAAATGGCGCACTGACAACGCCATTGTCAAGGGCTGGCTGATCAACTCCATGGATCCGGCATTAATCGGCAATTTTATTCGCTTTCCCACAGCTAAACAGGTTTGGGACTCTGTTGCTACCACCTATTTTGACGGTGGAGATACCTCCCAGGTCTATGATCTCCGGCGCCGTGTCTCACATCTCCGCCAAGCAGGTGGTTCCCTGGAAAAATACTACACCGGCTTGCAAGGTCTCTGGCGTGAGATTGACTTTCGTCGTCCAAATCCGATGGAGTGCCCTGCTGATATTCAACGATATAATAATCTTCTCCAAGAAGAAAGGGTGTATGTATTCTTGGATGGCCTTGATGACAAACTGGACAATATTCGCAGCGACGTGTTACAACTGCACCCGTTTCCCACAGTGGAGCAAGCGTATGCTCATGTCCGCAGAGAGGCCCTTCACCAAGCGGTAATGAACGCTGGGGACCATGAACCACCGTCAGGAGCAGTGCTGGCTTCGAGAGGCCTCAAGCTTGGGTTCTCTGGATCGGCTCCCCAACATACTGGGAAATCTGCTCCTAAAGCCCGCCCCTCATCTGACACTCTCAAATGCTCTCATTGTGGTAATATGAAGCATACACGTGAAAATTGTTTTAAGTTGCATGGATATCTTGATTGGTGGCATGAACTCCAAGCTCGAAAAAAAGGGGATACTGGGGGTATGGCTGAAGACACGGGCAAGGCTGCTATAGCGGCAGCAAAACCGTATCTCTCTCTAATACCACCCACTGCCTCTTCTCAACCTGATGGCTCTCTTGTGGATCAAGGTAATCTCTGTCATGCCTTGCTTAGTGATAGCCACGATGTCGACCATGGAGATTGGCTTCTCGACTCTGGGGCCACAGACCATATGACTTTTGACCCCACAGACCTCTCTCACCACTCATCTCCAAGGCGCACTAGCATTGCAAATGCCAATGGAATGATAGGAGTGTCAAAAATTACCGGGAAACCGGGAAACCGGGGTCCCGGTTCCGGTTCCGGTTTGAAAAATCTAAAAACCGGGTACCCCGGTTCCGGTACCGGTTTTTGGTACCCGGTTTTTACCGGGAATACCGGAACCAGGTTTCCATTTTATTTAATAATATTTATATATTATTATATTTATATATTAATATATATATTATATATATTAATATTTTTTACACTTAGGTTTAGGTTTAGGGTATTTTAAAAAATTAAATTTTTATTTCTAAGGCCCAAATAGGCAAAAACAATGATTTTTTAGGATTTTTGGACTTTTTAAGGTTTATTTTTTAATTATTTGGAACAATTACAACAAAGCCCATTTAATTTAGACAAAAAAACTAATAGATTTTTCAAAAAATGGGCCAACTTATAAAAAAAAAATTGGCTTATTTTAGGCCCAATACCTAAAATAAGCCCAAAAATCAATTTTTTTAAAAAAAAGGTTACCGGACCGGGTAATACCGGAACCGACCGGTAACCGGGATCCCGGTTCCGGTTCCGGTTTCTCAAAATTGAGAACCGGGGTACCCCGGTTCCGGTTCCGGTTTTGGCCAAAAACCGGGAAACCGGACCGGGTTGACACCCCTATGGAATGATCTCACCGGTCACAGGGGCCGGAACTGTGACCCTATCACCCTCTCTTCATTTATCGAATACTTTACTTGTTCCCTCCTTGTCCCACAAGTTATTGTCTGTTAGTCAAATTACTACAGAACTAAATTGTATAGTGCTAATGTTTTCCGATTTTTGTCTTATTTAGGATATTCTCACCAAGGAGATAATTGGGCGTGGTACTAAGAAGGGGGGATTGTACTACATGGAAGATTTCAGTTTGGGTCGAGCGCATCATGTGTCTTCCCTGCCTGGTTCAAAGCCTCAACAGATTTGGCTATGGCATCGTCGTTTGGGACATCCATCATTCAGGTATCTAAGGCATTTGTTTCCTAATTTATTTTCCCATGTAGAGACCTCTGAATTTAATTGTGATACTTGTATTTTAGTCAAAAGTCATAGGGCTACTTATCCATTAAGCATGAATAAAAGTGATACCCCATTTGCTTTAATTCATTCTGATGTATGGGGACCATCTCCCATACCTATTGTATCTGGTGTACGTTAGTTTGTGATATTTGTTGATGATTGCACCCGCATGACATGGTTATATCTGCTGAAACATAAGGATGAAGTATTTAAGGTCTTTCAGTCATTTCATGCTATGGTTCACACCCAGTTTTCCGCTCAGATTCGGATTCTCCGTTCAGACAACGGTGGTGAATATGTTAATCACCACTTTCACTCCTAGTTTCAACAACATGGCCTTATACACAAGACCTCATGTCCCCAAACCCCACAACAAAATGGGGTAGCTGAACGAAAAAATTGACATATTCTTGAGACTGCCCGGGCCCTCCTCCTTGGCGCTCATGTCCCCACACGACATTGGCCCGATGCTGTTTCCACTGCTGTTTACTTGATCAACCGCCTCCCTTCCAAAATATTAAATTTTTAAACCCCATTACAGTCCCTATCAGCCTCGGCCTCTCTACCTCCAGCCCTCGTGCTCCCTCCTCGTATATTTGGATGTGTGGCGTATGTACACCTGCCTAAGAACCAGCGTACCAAACTTGACCCATGCGCTCTTCGGTGTCTATTCTTGGGCTATGCTGCACATCAAAAAGGCTACCGCTGCTATGACCCCGTTACTCAGCGTACCTATGTGACCATGGATGTCACCTTTCTGGAGGCCGCACCATTCTACCCCTCCTCGGCCTTCACTTCTTCTCTTCAGGGGGAGACACTAGATGAAGAGTTGAAGTGGCTAACATTTGAATGGTTTGAAGATAAGAATAACACACAAATAGGTGGCGAAGTATCAACAAATACATCTTCGGGGCAAGACATATCCTTTGAATCTAGAGGGTCTCAGGAAACGGAGCCTCCACCATCAGGAGAAGAACCAGAATCCCCCTGCCCCTTAGTACCCACAGGTCCATCTCCTGAGAATATTCCTGAGGTAAGCAATATCGGTACACCCTCCTATATAAATGACATAGATACTTCTATTGGATATAACTTACCTTTCAGGCATAATCGAGGCAAGCCACCAAACAGATATTCTCCAGATATTGAGCAAAGAAGATCAAGGTACCCAATTGCCAACTATGTCTCCACTGAAAAGCTACCTGAACCTCTCAAGACATTTTCACATGAGCTGTCTGCATGTCATATCCCCACTACAGTTCAGGAAGCATTAATGGATCCCAAGTGGACTAAAGCGATGGAGGAAGAAATGGAAGCACTACTAAAAAATCAAACATGGACCTTGGTTCCACTACCCCAAGGAAAGAAGACGGTCGGGTGCAAATGGGTTTTCTCTGTTAAACACAAGGCAGATGGATCTATAGAACAATATAAGGCGAGGCTAGTTGCAAAAGGATACACTCAGACATATGGTGTAGATTATCAAGAGACCTTTTCACCAGTAGCTAAACTAAATACAGTCAGGGTTCTGCTATCTCTAGCAGCCAACCTGGACTGGCCATTGCACCAGTTAGATGTAAAAAATGCATTTCTCCACAGTGACCTTGAAGAAGAAGTCTACATGGATATCCCTTCAGGCTACACAACATCTTCAAAGACTGAAGTTGTATGCAAATTGCAGCGTGCACTGTATGGACTGAAACAATCACCTCGAGCATGGTTTGGGCGGTTTAGTCAAGCAATGAAGAAGTATGGCTTCTGCCAAAGTAATTCAGATCATACATTATTTCTGAAGCACCAAGGGCACAAGGTAACAGCTTTAATCGTATATGTCGATGATATGATCATCACAGGGGATGATACAGAGGAAATTGCTAAGCTTTATAAACAATTGGCAACCGAATTTGAGATGAAAAATCTAGGAGGACTTAAATATTTCCTGGGAATAGAGGTTGCTAGATCAGAACGAGGTATATTTCTTTCTCAGAAAAAATATATATTAGATTTACTGTGCAAGGTTGGAATGTTGGATTGTAAGCCAGCAGACACCCCAATTGTTCAAAATCACAAGCTCGGAGAATATCCAAGCAAAATGCCAGCAGACAAAGGAAGATACCAGAAGTTAGTTGGGAAACTTATTTACCTCTCACATACCCGTCCTGATATTGCTTACGCAGTGAGTGTAGTAAGTCAATTTATGCACCAACCTAGTAAGGATCATATGGAAGCAGTAATCCGGATTTTACGATACTTAAAATCCTCCCCGGGAAAAGGGCTTATGTTTTCCAAAAACTACCATCTCAAAGTTAATGGTTATACAGACGCAGATTGGGCGGGGAACACCACGGACAGGAGATCCACCTCAGGCTACTTCATGTTTGTTGGGGGGAATCTTGTTACATGGAGAAGTAAGAAGCAAAAGGTGGTAGCATTGTCAAGTGCTGAAGCAGAGTTTCGTGGAATGGTAAAGGGCTTTGTGAGCTTCTATGGCTCAGAAGACTTCTAACAGAAATTGGATTCGCCCCTACCTCCGAGATGGACCTTTTTTGCGATAACAAGGCAGCTATTGCTATTGCTCAAAATCCCATCCAGCATGATCGCACTAAACACGTAGAGATTGACAGACACTTCATTAAAGAAAATCTTGAAGCTAAAATAATTCGGTTTCCTTTTGTGAAGTCAGAAGACCAATTGGCAGATATTCTTACAAAGGCCGTATCAAGCAAGGATTTCTACAACTCATTAGACAAGTTGCGCATTGAAGAATTGGATGCTTCCACTTGAGGGGGAGTGTTGGCATGCGTTGTCAATTAAGAATCAAATGAGAGAGATTATAGGAATAATTATAATTGTCACCCATGATTCTAGTCCTAAAAATCTGTATAGCCAAGAATAGCATATCAAATCTCTCTATATATGTGTATAATATCCCTGTAAACAAGATATACGAAAATAAAATGAAAGAAAAGTTGACAGATGAGATGCCAGACTTCAATATGGTTGTAGCACAAGACGGATCGGGTGATTTCACCACAATAATCGATGCCATCTTTGCTACTCCCAACTTCAGCTTCAGTCGATACCGCATAAAGATTAGAGTAAGAACCTATAAAGAGAACATCATTATTGGTCGGGAGAAGCAAAACTTGACGTTAATCGGTGATGGAGAAAGGGCTTTAATGAAGTAACTCAACATCTGCAACAGCAACAGTAGGTGAGTTGGTCATCCAAAAATGAATCTACTCCCAAGTAACATAGCATACATAAAAAAGTGAGAGAAAAGATCTCAAAATCAAGGACAAAATAAATAAGTATAGACCCCTTTTGTACACACCACATGCCACATGTTTGCATGAGAATATCAAATTTAAAGAATCATGATAAAAGAAGCTAGCTCATTCATCAAATTTAAAGTACAAAACCAACAATTAATTTTGATGTCTGAACTTCTTTCAATCAGTTTACTTGCAAAGATTCTTTCTATTTTATTACTAGGGAGTATGGATATATGCTGAAGGCTTTGCTGCGCAATATATGAGTTTCGAAAACACAGCTGGAGCAAAAAATAAGCAAGCAGTAGCATTACTAAGTGCATCCAGTTTCTTAGCCTATTACATATGCAGGTTCCTTGGATTTCAAGACACGCTTTATGCCCAAAAAGGCATCCAGTTTTTCAGAGAATGTGAAATCTTCGGCACTGTAGACTTTATATTTGGAGATGGTTTACCCTTGCCTGCAAGCCTCAACCTAAGCAGTCAAACACAATAACAGCCAAAGGAAGAGAAACCACTAATGGCATTGGTGGGTTTGTAATTCACAACTGCACGTTAACTGCAACACTTGATCTCCTTACCTCAGAATATCCCGTCAAAACATACCTGGGTCAGCCATGGAAACACTGATACTAAGTAATGAGTGTTCGATAAAACCAGGTTCATATGGAACGTCTTTGGATGGAATCCATGTATCCTCGCTGATAAATGTTCGCACCGTAAACGAAATAGCCTCCTTAGGGCTAGAAATAACGCTATAACCAATCCAATTTACTCTATCACATGTGTTTGCACCAGGCCCTCGATTGTTGTACTCTGCATAATATAAGGTGTTTGATCGTGTTGAATTGCCTTCCCATATTATGCGGAGTACAACAATTCAACACGATCAAACACCTTATATTATGCAGAGTACAATAATCGAGGGCATGTGCAAACACATATGATAGAGTAAATTGGATTGGTTACAGGGTTATTTCTAGCCCTAGAGAGGCTATTCTATTTACGGTGCGAACATTTATCAACGGAGATATATGGATTCCATCCAAAGAAGTTCCATATAAACCTGATTTGATCGAACGCTCATTACTTAGTATCGGTCTTGCAAATTAGGGTCTTGCAAAGAATGATCTAGTGATGGTATTAATTTTCAGCTTTTTCATAATGCTCTCAATTTAATAGCACTGGTCCAAAGTTTCAGTTTTTTTGTAATGTTCTTAGTTTCATAAGATATGTAATACAACCAAAGAATGTCTGCAATCATATGCAAGATATGGTACAACATATTAATGCCAGTTATATATCTATGTGATTCTATGTTGTAAGAAAAAACCATGTGATTGTCCCAAAATGTAAGATGCATGATTCGTCCACTTTACACCTCTGGTTTTTACTTGCATCCAATTATGCACATTAAAGAGTCCTAGGTACTGTTCTCGATCATCCACCTAAAACAGAACCGAAACTTTTCTTGTTTATTAAGAGTACTAGTTTAAGTTGCACATGCAATTATTTGTTTAGTATATCAGTAGAGAACCTAGCATTCTTCTTATTTAAGAGACTAGTATATAACTATGATTGAGATGACGTAGCAATGAAAATCAATTGTTAATTTTTCTTTCTTACCAGCCCTTGCATAGTTGCACTACCACCTTATTCTAATTGTATAACAATCATATAGTATTACTCTTTCCTAAGATATGGTCCACATTTAAGTAACTGCCGTTCCTTAGCAGCAAATGTCGGAAACAGAAACTTGTATTTTAGATTGAGATACCAAAGATGGTATTTTAGATGAAAATGCTATCTATATTTTTAATTCTAAACTTCTAGACGTAATTTTTATAATTATTATTGAATCAAAATTTAATAATAATCAATCTTAAATTCAATCAAATTAAGAGGGTTTGGGATTTTTTAATAACTAAAATTGAAAGATTTTGGTCTTTTTCGTACTCTATTGGAGATGCCTTGAGGTGATGTATTTTTATATTTGATTGTCTCTCTTGTAGATGTGGTTTGGCATCCAAAGACGTGGCAGGTCTTCTGCCTTCTATCTGTGACAGAAAATGCATGCAATTCACTCCTGAACAAAAATGTCTCTTTATATGATTTGTCTTACCCATTTATGATATTTTTTTTTTCATATAGTACGTGGCTTATTCTGGTATCTGGTCTCGTTATCAACGTTCTCTTTCCTTTTTGGAAAAATCGGACATAATAACTTTTGTTTTAAATAAAAATATTAACAAATAATTCAAATACAAAATCATTCTAAAAATATAAAAACCATTTTTTCTTTTATGTTAAAATCATTTTTGTTTGGTGCAAGAGCTTACTGCTTACCTATTCAATAAGAGTAGTGATAATCATAACACCAACCTGAGTGAACAATCACTCACGCTAGTGTATTTTATAATATATTTTTTTTAATATTACTATTCATTTTTTTTAATATTATAATAAACTAATGTGCTGGTATTATGATTATCACTACTCATTCAACAAACCCAAAGCAAGGATTGTTTTAACCTGATCGGTCAACATAAAAGTATTGTATTAAAAGGAAGTGTTGTATAAAAAGTTGACATTAATTATCATTATCGACCAAAAAAAAGGCTAAAAATCATAATATATTTGGGAGTATGTTGATACTATTTTATTTTGTATTTATTCTAGGAATGAAAAATACATTCCAAAAAAGCTTTCATTGTACACGTAAAGGGACTCATCATAGGACCGGTGAGTGGTGGCCATGCTTCCAACCAACCAACCAAAATCAGCCAATCATTACGGTTCGTTCTCCTTTGCCGTTTTAGATTTCCTGTTCCATCTCCTTGGGATTGCCTACTCCAACTTAACCTCTCCCTTGTAACTCAAACACAACCTCCATCTTTGAAACAAGAGTATCACACAATATACAAAAGAATCCTCAAGTAAGTGTTCATACTTTCTGTCTGTCTCTCAATATTCTTAAATGAATGTTCTTCCATAGTTTGAAGAAGGATGTTCTTAAATGAGTGTTCTTCCATAGTTTGGAGAAGGAAATGTTTCTCTTTCTCACATTCAGACTTGCTTTTGATTGGAACTAGAATTAAACCCACGTTTTGGTTTTTACAAATTTGGCTTCAATTTCCAACCTTGAACTAATTAAAGAATTCTAGACACAGCAAGTACATATAATTTTCACTATTTGTTTCTTTGTCTGGAACAGGCTAAAATGGATAGAGCAGAGTTTGGTAACAGAAGAAGAACAGTTGGGACAGTTAATTCAACCATTAATTTATATGGAGATAGGATTCTTCAAAGTAGTTCACTCAAGAAACCCCAGATGGATTTCGTAAAGGTATATTCTAAAGAACTGTCTAAATCCCATTTCACTATTTCCTTTTGTTTTTATACACTAGCAATTAGCAGCCATTTCTGTTCCTCTAATATAACTCTGTTTTGAATTCTTAAGAAGACCTCTTCAAGAGCAGGAGAGCTGCATACAGTACAAAGGGACATTGGTCGATACAAAGAGAGGAAAACGGCTGCGGAGTTGGTAAGAGCTCAAGCAGAATCTGAGCTCTCTAATGCAAAGAAGACAGTGAAAGATCTATCTTTATTAATTGAGAACCCGAACTCGAAGGCAAAGCCGCAGGTGCAAGACATTGAGATGCTAAAGAAATCGAGGAGGCGCGAAGAACGGGCATTGGCTGTTAGGAACATTGAGAGTTATCAGTATGCAGATGTGATGAGAGAGCTGGAATTTGTGAAACAGGAGTTGAGTAAGCTTAAGCTAGACATGGCTTATGTTTTGGAGGAGAAATTGCGGGCAGAAAGGGAAATTCATGACTCAAGTTCGAAAATGTTTTCTTATTTGAGCTGTGCTCAAGCCCTTAAGAAGGAGATTGAGAAAGCTAATGAAGAACAAGTGCTTGTTGAGTTGGCGAGGATTGAGGCCTTGAAAGAATTCAGAGAGACAGAAGCTCAGAGAGTAAAGGAAGCCAATGAATTCTCAGCTGCAATGGAGAAAACCAAACAGGAGATGAAGGGTAGGATTGAAGAGATTGACCAATCAAAAGAGCTTGAAACCAAATTGGCTGCAACACTGTCTGATGTTGATGTGTTGCAAAGTGAACTAAAGCTAGTGAAAGAAATGGACAAAAAGGTTCAGAGAAATGATAGCTTGAACCGAGGCAATTCTCCGGAAGGAGAAGAATTGGGAGCTTCTCCTTTGGAGGCAGCAAAAAAGGAGTTGGCTTTGGTCAGAGAAGAAGGTTTTCAGTTCATGGTCTCAATGGATATTATAAGAAACGAGTTAAAGCATGTCACGGAAGAGGCTGTTCGATTGAAGAAAACAGAAGAGAAGGCAGATTTAACTCGTCAAAATCTCAATTCGAAGCTGCTCAGGGCCAATGCCAAGTTAGAAGCTGCATATGGAGCTGAGGAAAAAGCTAAATCAATTTCATCCAGTCTATCCCTCTCTCTTGAACAGCTTAAGAAGGAAGCAGAGACAGCAGAGATAGGAAAGGAGCTTATTAGAATGGAAACTGCAACCATTAAAGCAGAGATTCTAAAAACCGAGTCTGTGATAGACACAACGGAGGAAAGATTACAGGTTGCTGTGCAAGAGCTAGAGGTTGTCAAATCATCAGAAGCTTTAGCTCTTGAGAATCTAAGAAGTCTTGTTGAGAATTCTATGAGAGCTAGGGCTTCTGCATCTCAGCATAGTTCTAAGATTACCATTTCAAAGTTTGAATACGAGTATATAACTGGGCGTGCAGGTGGGGCAGTAGAAATTGCTGATAAAAAGGTTGCAGCAGCTCATGCATGGATTGAAGCTCTAAAGGCCAGTGAGAAGGAAATTTTGATAAAGACAGAATTAGCTCAGAGAAAGATGAGAGAGATGAGGTTGGAGGAAGAAACAAACGACTATCGAACGGACGAGTCGCCTTCTGCAAAGCCAATCGTTGAGGGAGGATTACAGAAGTGGAGGAAGAAACGTGGGCAGAATGTAGAAATTATAGAAGCTGAAAACTTGCAACCAGCACTGCTACCAAAATCTATGAAAGGTAATGGCAATGTGACTCCATCCGGGGGAGCTAAGTTTCAAAAATCTGCCTCTCGAAAGGCTGCTTCACCAGCAGCTCGACATATTAATTCTTTCACTATTAAGAAGAAAATAAAGGTAATGCCCAATCTGGCTAAGTGGTTTAGTGGCATGAGAATTGACAAGGACCTGTAAGTTGCCTGAAGTTTGGTACATCTATGTGCCCTTGTTTCTGAAAGCTCCTTAGGCTAGTGATTCCAATCCATAGAAGAAAAAATGACCGGTGACATACTTTTAGTGTTCCAAATAAGCGCTCCTCTTCAATGTTTCATTGTGCTCAACTTCAAAGAAATGAAACTCCTTATATGGTATTAATGTTTGCACATGTTTGGATATTGTCTCCTCAATATTATTCAACGTATGAAGTATTACACGACTAAGATTTATTACAAAAGGAAGGAAATTGAATTGCAGATAAGAATAACCACAGAGGAGATAGGATTTGCTTTCTCAAGATGAGTTTCCTTGTGCTGCAGATTCAATCTCCTTGTACAGCAAATTTTCCTTGTGCAGCAGATGATAAAATCAACACTCCCCCTCAAGTTGGATAGTGTATGGAAATAACGCTCCTCTTGCAAATCAAACCATGAAATGCATCTTTGCCTAATGGCAGCTTTGTGAATACATCCGCAAGTTGACTAGAAGCATGAATGTATTTAGGAATAATGAGTTTGGACTGTAGTTTTTCCCAAGTGGCAATCAGTTTCAATATGCTTAATGCGTTAGTGAAAAACGGAATTGTTGGGGACTTGTAAAGCAACTTAATTGTCAAAAAATATTGTGATATGACAAGAATGAGAAGTACCAAGATAGGACAAGAAATATTTTAACCATTGAAGCTCACATGCTAAAGTAACCATGGCCCGGTATTCGGCTTCAGCGAAAGATCAAGAAACCGTAGCTTTTTTTCTAAAGAGATTGGAACCAAGAAAAGTGCAATAGCCGGTAGTCAATTGTCGAGTGGCAGAACACCTTGCCAAATCTGAATCATAATAACCTTGCAAATAAAGATTGCTCGATAATGATTAAAAAAAATTTCCCTTACTGATAGAACCCTATCGAACCATGCATCGCCACGCCATGTAAAAATGCATTATTAATGTGAAGTTGATGGATATACCATTTCTTGATGGAGGCAATAGAAAGCAAGGTTCATATTGTTACCAATTTTTCAACTGGTGCGAAAGTCTCACGGTAATCCAATCCTTTAATCTGAATAAAACAGTTTGCTACGAATTAAGCTTTATAACGCTCGATTGCTCCACTAGATCAGTACTTAATCTTGTACACCCATTTACATCCTATAAGTTTCTTTGTTGAGTGGAAAAGAAATGAGGCTCCAAGTATAGTCTTTCTAATAGATTCAATTTCTTTTCCCGTAGCTTCCCGCCATAGTGGTGACTTCACTGCTTGGGAGGAGGTTCTAGGCTCATCTGTTGAACAAATAGTAGAAAGGAACCTTCTGCCAGCTCCTAGTTTCAGGAACCTTCTGCCACCAAATAGCAGTATGGTTGAATTTGTTTACTGCCAGCTCCTAATGGTTATTTTCATTTGTTTTGGATTATAAGGAAAAACTCCAGCTCCCAATGGTTGCTGAAAAATATATGCCAATCCCCCTCATCACTCAAGGCATGCTGCCCTGTTTTGTATTCTTTCCTTTGTTCTTGTAACAGTCATTTAAATTCCTTATTACATATATTTCTTGTAATATTCTTAGTCATTTTTTCTTAATAAGAGTAACTTTTATAAGGAGTTAACAAAAGCCGAGGCAGGCCATATAATAGCAATTAACATCATTTCTGCAAGGAAAAGACGCTTTGTGACGAGACTTCTAAAACTTTAGAAACAGACCTATTCATCAATGGTCATTATGGTGCCACCTCTCATGGGGACGAAAAGGTCATCACAATATCAAAGTCCTGCTTGAGAAAGTCCATCGTACGCTCGTTATCATAGAAAGAAAGAAGGTAGAAAGAGGAGGCAGATCGAAGCAATAGTCAAAGCAATCATACCAAACTGTTTATGCCGCATTCAGCTGCATTTGTACGCACCAAACATCGCCTCCAATCACGCTAATACAGAAAAAAGAAGGACCCTCAACTCAAGCCACCGCACGACAACTATGTTTGTATGAAAAAGCAGAAGGGGACACTCTTCATGACTCGCCAGCTTGGTCCTTCAGCTTGATCAAATAACGAACCCACACTTGAGTTTGCTTCTGCTAAAACCCTAAACTATCCAAGAAAATTTATAACTAAAGGAAATCAAAATATAATTGCGTAAGTACTGGGTCTCAGAAAAGTCATTTTCCCATCACCATCACAAGTAAGCAAACAGCTACTTGTTTATATTAGGCAGCGTGTGGAATGCTTTGCATAACCTGTTTGAGTTCTTGCATTCAAATCCTAGCCTCTTAAGGCTCCTGCTAGCACATAAAGGTGATTCCCAGGAACCCCATTTCTCTTTTGTATTCCCTTCAAGGTTTGCTTTTTCGAAAGATGAATTTACAAATAGTTTGCCTGTCTTTTCTCATCTGCAACTATTTTGCCATTGTGGGTTCACTAAATGATGAAGGTTTTGCTCTTTTGTCATTTAAACAATCCTTACAAAACTACACAAATGGCTGTCTGAATAACTGGAACTCTTCAGACATAAGCCCATGTTCATGGAAAGGGGTTACATGCAGGGGAGGCAGAGTTGTCTCTCTCAGCATTCCAAACAGGAAACTCGTGGGGTTTCTTCCCACTGCCCTTGGAAAGCTCTCTGCACTTCGCCATGTTAATCTCCGGGACAACAACTTCTCCGGAATTTTGCCAGCCGAGTTCTTTGATGCAAGAGAGCTACAAAGCTTGGTCCTTGCAGGAAATTCATTATCTGGGCCTATTCCTCCTGATATAGGTAACCTCAAGAAACTGCAAATCTTAGATCTTTCGCACAACTCATTTAACAGTTCCATACCTTCTCTTTTTCAATGCAAGAGATTAATCATCCTTCTCCTTAGTCAAAACAATTTAACTGGTCCCCTTCCAGACGGGTTTGGAACCAGTTTGTTAACCCTTCAGAAAGTCGATCTTTCCTTCAACAGACTCAGCGGTTCCATTCCCAGAACCATGGGAAATTTGCCAAGCTTAAAAGGAACACTCGATCTGTCACACAACTTTCTCAATGGTTCTATCCCAGCAAGCCTAGGGAGCCTTCCTGAGAGAGTATATATGGATCTCAGTTATAACAATCTTAGTGGACCTATTCCACAAAACGGTGCTCTGTCTAATATAGGACCTACAGCTTTCATTGGCAACTCTCTGCTCTGTGGATCTCCATTAAAGATTCCATGCCCTTCTGATTCTCAATCATTAGTTCGTGACCCATCTCAAAATTCTGGTGGCGGGTCTGGCAAGAATAGGAAAGGCAGTGATTTGGGTATTGTGATCGCAATTGTTGCCAGTGTCATAGTGGGAATATGCCTTGTTTGGTTGCTGGTCTCCAATCGGTGCAGAAAGATCTCTGCTTATAAAGACGGTGTACATGTTGGTGGCTGTAGTTTCGAGAAAGCATTGATGGTTAGAAGAGACTTCTTTTGCTTTGCAAAAGATAGTCCAGAGACCTTGTCGGAAAACATTGAGCGGTACAATTTCGTTCAATTGGATCAGCAGCCTAGTTTTGATCTAGACCAACTTCTGAAAGCATCTGCTTTTCTTCTGGGTAAGAGCGGAAATGGGATTGTGTATAAAGTTGTTCTTGGAGGTGGGCCTATCTTAGCAGTGAGAAGATTGGAAGAAGATGGAGGCTCTCAAAGGTTTAGGGAATTCCAAGCTGAAGTTGAAGCCATTGGAAAAGTTAGACATCCCAATATCGTGACTCTTCGAGCTTATTGCTGGTCTCTCGACGAGAAGCTGATCATCTATGATTATATACCCAATGGTGACCTTGCCACTGCAATTCATGGTAAAGTTCTCACCCTACCTCTTGCATTGTTCCCATTAGTTATTGTTCATTCAAAGATGTGCACATCTGCTATTGTAGATTTTACCGCAGCTTCTGCATAGTTTTTGCTACTGATTTTGTTTTCTTCATGCTGAAATTCCTGTTCACATTTACATATGGATCAACTTTTTTGACATTATTATTATATGATCTTTTGGTCTGACTAGGGAAAGCTGGAACAGTGCCTTTCAAACCACTTTCATGGCCTTTACGTTTAAGAATCATGAAAGGAATAGCAAAAGGTTTGGCCTATCTCCATGAATTCAGTCACAAAAGGTATGTCCATGGAAATCTAAAGCCTAGCAACATACTTCTTGGGCAGAACATGGAGCCCCATATCTCTGATTTCGGGCTTCGCCACCTGGTTAATATAGACAGAGAATCCCAAACACTTGACTTGGAACAAATGACTAATGGAACCCCACAAAGCAGTTCTCCATATGAATTTCTGCCGTTGAGTCCATCAGTAACAGCAGGATCTTGCTATCAAGCTCCTGAAGCGTTCAAAGTAACCAGGCCATCACAGAAGTGGGATGTCTACTCATTTGGAGTGATTTTACTAGAGATGATTTCTGGCAAATTTCCAATAATAAAGATGGGATTTCTTGAAGTTAATCTAGTTCAATGGATTCAGCTCAGCATTGAGGAAAGGAAGCCACTCTCCTCTGTCTTAGACCCATTCATGGCTCATGACTTGGACAAGGAGGATGAGATAGTCAAGGTAGTTCAAATTGCTCTAGCCTGCGTTCATAAGAGCCCTGAAAGGAGACCTTCTATGAGGTATATTTGTGAGAATTTGGAAAGATTGGCTTCTTCCACTTACTCCCCAACCAACAACCAATTTTCAAGCTCATAATATCTCTAAGCATATGTAGAAGATCGTGAAGTAAATGTTTGTTCATGACTAAATCTGTGATGTTCCCTTTATAAGTTGATTTGAGTATTTGTGAAGATGTATTCTGCCACAGCCTTCTGTATCTTCAATCAAGTAATAAACAGTTCGTTTCCTACTTATTTTAATGATGTGTCATTTGTTCTCATTGCCCCCATAAACTAAAGACAGCAACATCAACATCTGCATGAATCATGCTAATGTCAATCTAGTCCTTCAAAAGCAAAGCATTCATTAATTATAGGCTGCAGGCTGTCTGGAGTCAACGGCAGCTTCAGCTGGTTTGAGATTAGATTAACAAATTGTCGGGGACATTAAGACATGCCTTAATCACTAGTCCATGTACATAGACTCGTGTAGAACAATTTGCTAGGAAATGCAGTGCAGCGTTTCATAGTCTAGGATGCAAAAATTCAGGAGAAAACTGAAAGAGTGAAAACTACATTCTAATAAATGATAAGAAGATTAATCTTTCCACCTTAATTGAGTTTAGATGCCTTTCATACTTCAAGAGAAAGAAAATTTTAAAAAATGGAGGAGATTCCCATTTTTCATGCTTTGGGAACATAGATTGATTCTCAAACATGCCTTAATTATCATAAATGGTCATAGATAGACTTCCACTTTCCAGTATCCTATGCAAAAGGTGGCATCTTCAGCTACGAGAGTACAAAAATGGCTCCGGAAAGCACTTCTCATGATATCTCTACATGTCAATCGGCTAGAAACCACGTATCATGAAACGAAAGTCACTCATTCAAATTCCTTCCCTTTGTGCGGATATGTAAAAAAGAAAAAGATATTTCTACCTTGTATAAGGTCCATATTAATCATGCCACTTGTAATGGGGTATTTGGTAATAGGTGCCTCTATCAACCTATCGTTCAATTAATTAACAAGATGTCACATAAGACTAATCAATTAATGCCACGTAACTCTCGTTTGACATGTCATGTGCCAATTATACGTCCCACGTGATACAATTACATTAAATTATAAATTATTCTAAATAAAAAATTAAGAAAAGGTTAAAAACTCTTAATTTATGGTATACTTGTAATTTTAAGTAATTGAGCCACGTGGCACATACAGTTGCCACATGACGTGTCAAACGAGAGCTACGTAGCATTAATTGATTGATTTGACATGATATACCATTAATTAATTAGATGATGGGATGATAGAGGGACCTATTAGAAATCAAAGGAAAATTTAACGACCTTAATTGTTGAAATTGAAAACTTAGGTACTAAATTAAACTAGCATGAAAATTTAAGTACTCAATTTGATTTTTCCTTTTTTGAGATACTCGCTAAATAATTATTAAATCACTATTTATATCAAAAGCTTAAACCAATAATTTTTTTTTTTTTAAAAAAAAAAATTAATAAATTCTCAAGAGATAGCTCAATCGACTGAGACCACATCTAATGAAGCGGAAGTCACTAGTTCGAATCTCCTTTCCTCCTCTTGTGCAGACATGTTAAAAATAAATAAATAAATAAATAGTAATAATAATAATAATAACACTTAGCGGAAGGGCTCAAGCTCAATTAAGGTAGCCTAATGAGCAGCTATACGAGAGAGACCCTTGACACTTAGCGCAAATATTGTTAAAATGCAATAATAATAACACTTAGCGGAAGGGCTCAATTAATTAATTAAAGGCATGCATCGAACGAATTGTAAAGTTGTCACTTGTCACCAATGTAACTATGTACGGTCGTCGTAGCAGGAGAAAACTACAAAAACCATAGATGTTAACGGACAATATTAGGCGGATAGCTCAAAAGCACCCGCCACCGGAGGTGATGGGGGCAGACATGTTAAAGTTATCCATATTTTCAGTTAAAAAATTTAGAACATAATGTTAGTTTGGTTGAAAATTCTTTTTTGTTTTTTTACAAAAAATAAAAAATAAATAAATGTTCACACAAGAGGGGTAGAGAAAATTCAAATTAGTAACTACCGCTTCATAGGGCGTGGTTTCTAACCGATTGAATTACCTTTTATAGAACAAAATTTAAAGTACTTAGAACTTATAAAATATCAACCAAAACGAAATTAGATCTTTTCTATTTTAAATAAAATAAATGTTAAGATAATATTACCCTTACTTTTATATTAAAAAAATATTTTCCATTTCATTTAATAAGGAAAAATCCTTTTCCAACCAAAACTGGTCCAAAGAAAAATATATTTCAAAACAATTATTTTAAGGCCCGGAATGGGGCTCATCAATCATCATATGACTGGTGACGATACTTCCAACCAATATCAGCCAATCAATTGGATTCACTCTCTCTCCTCTGCCCGTTTTATCTTTTTCTGTACCTTTTCCTTTGGATTGCCTACTGAAACTTAACATCTCTTCTGTTACTCAAACACAACCTCCATCTTTAAAACAAGAGTACCACACTATATCCAAAAGAATCCTCAGGTAAGCGTTTGTGCATATGTTATCAATCTCATACTTTCTGTCTTTTATTAGTACTCTTTTTTTTTTGATGAATTTCTCTTAATACTCTTAAATGAACATTCTTCCATGGTTTGAAGAAGGAAGCTTTTCCAACGTTGAGAGTTTCATTTTATTGGAAAAAGTTAAACCAGTACTATACTTTTGTTAGCTAGAAGTAAACCCAAGTTTTGGTTTCCACAAAATTGGCTTCAATTTCCAAATTTGAGCTAAAGACTGAGCAAGTACAAATAATTTTCATTTTTTTTTTTTTTGTGTTTAGAACAAACAGGCTGGAATGGATAGAGCAAAGTTTGGTAACAGATGAAGAATTGGGTCAGTTAAAGCAGCCATTAATTCATATGGAGATAGGATTCTTGAAGGTAGTCCACTCATGAAACACCAGATGGATTTCTCAGAGGTATATTCCAAAGAACTGTCTAAATCCCATTTCACCATTTTCCAATTGTTTTTAAGCACTTGCAAACCATTTGTGTTCCTCTGTTATGACTCTGTCTTTTGAATTCTTAAAGAAGACCTCTTCGAGAACAAGAGAATTGCATATAGCACGAAGGGACCTTGGTCGATACAAAGAGAGCAAAAAGGCTGCGGAGTCAGTAAGTGCTCAAGCAGAATCTGAGCTCTCTAATGCAAAGAAGACAGTGAAAGATCTATCTTTATTAATTGAGAAGTCGAACTCGAAGGCAAAGGCGCAGATGCAAGACATTGAGATGCTAAATAAATCGAGGAGGCGCGAAGAACGGGCATTGGCTGTTAGGAACATTGAGAGTTATCAGTATGCAGAAGTGATGAGAGAACTGGAATTTGTGAAACAGGAGTTGAGTAAGCTTAAGCTAGACATGGCTCATGTTTTGGAAGAGAAATCGCGGACAGAGAAGGAAGTTGAAGCCTCAAGTTCGAAAATGTTTTCTTATTTGAGCTCTGCTCAAGCCCTTTCGAAGGAGATTGAGAAAGCTAATGAAGAACAAGTGCTTGTTGAGGTTGCGAGGATTGAGGCTTTGAAAGAATTCAGAGAGATAGAAGCTCAGAGAGTAAAGGAAGTCACTGAATTCTCAGCTGCATTGGAGGAAACCAAACAGAAGATGAAGGATAGGATTGAAGAGATTGACCAATCAAAAGAGCTTGAAACCAAATTGGCTGTCACACTGTCTGATGTTGATGTGTTGCAAAGTGAGCTGGTGAAACAAATGGACAAAAAGGTTCAGAGAAATGATAGCCTGAACCGAGGCAGTTTTCGAGAAGAAGAAGAATTGGGAGCTTCGCCAGTCATAGAAGAGTTGGAGGCAGCAAAAAAGGAATTGGCTTTGGTAAGAGAAGAAGGTTTTCAGTTCATGGCCTCGATGGATATCATAAGAAATGAGTTAAAGCATGTCACGAAAGAGACTTTCCGGTTCAAGAAAACAGGAGAGAAGTCAGATTTAACCGTTCAGAATCTCAATTCGAAGCTGCTCAGAGCCAATACCAAGTTAGAAGCTGTATCTGCAGCTGAGGAAAAAGCTAAATCGATTTTATCCAATCTATCCCTCACTCTTGAACAGCTTAAGAGAGAAGCAGAGACCGCAGAGAAAGAAAAAGAGTTTTTTACAGCAGAAACTGCAACCACAAAGGCAGAGATTCTAAAAACTGAGTCTGAGATAGACATAACCGAGGAAAGATTACGGGTTGCTATGCGAGAGCTTGACGTCATGAAATCGTTGGAAGCTGTAGCTCTTGAGAATCTAAGAACTCTTATTGAGAATACCATGAGTGCCAGGGTTTCAGCATCTCAGCATAGCTCTAAGATTATCATTTCAAAGTTTGAATATGAGTATTTAACTAGGCGTGCAGGTGGGGCCAGAGAAATTGCTGATAAAAAGGTTGCAGCAGCTCATGCATGGATTGAAGCTCTAAAGGCCAGTGAGAAGGAAATATTGATAAAGACAGAATTAGCTCAGAGAAAGATCAGAGAGATGAGGTTGGAGGAAGAGACAGAGGCCTCTAGAACACAGAAGTCACTTTCTGCTAAGCGAATTGTTGAGGGAGGATTACAGAACTGGAGGCAGAAAAGTGAGAAGAACGTAGAAAATGCAGAAGCCGAAAACTTGCAATGCCCACTGCCTGGAAAAACTATGAAAGGTAATGACAATATGATTCCATCCAGGGGAGCCAGGTTTCAAAAATCTGCCTCACCAGCGGCTCGAAAGGCTGCCTCAGCGGCTCGAAGGGCTGCCTCACCAGCAACTCAACATATTAATTCTTTCACTATTAAGAAAAAGAAGGTAATGCCCAATCTGGCCAAGTTGTTTAGTGGCAAGAGAATTGACAGGGATCGGTAAGCTTCCTGACGTTCGGTAGATCTATCTGCACTTTTCTGGAAGCTCCTTAGGCAAGTGATTCCAATCCATAGAATAAATAATGAACTATGACATACTTTTAGTACTAGGAGATAACAGGCAATTGGATGTTCTCAATAAGTGCTCCTCTTCAATGTTTCATTTTGCTTTATTTCAAATAAATGAAACTCCTTGTATAACAAGAGGCCTCCGAGTGCCATGCTTACAGGTTTATATGATTTAGCATATAAGAGAACTAAAGAAGACTCTTGTGACTATTCTCAATTGATAAAAGTAACCTCCTAATTGTAGTTTCTGATACGGTCTGTGCTTGATGATTTTTGTATATGCATTACAGTTTCATGATTTGTGTATCTTTTGGTAATGTAGTAGTGCAGCTTCTCGGGCATGGTCCAGACTACTCGGTCAAAAGCCAAAATACTAGACCTTATTCTGTGTCAAGTCTTTTAACTTTAGTTTCTGGCTTTCACAAATGGGCTTGAAATGACTATGAACTCAACAATTTTGGATGTGTGAGAGAGAGAGAGAGAATTGGCTTTTTTTTTTTTTTTTGATACATAGAGAGAGAATTGGCTTTTGTGTGCATGATACGAGCAAAATAACTATGTTCACACGTAATTGGCTACTTTCTCTGATAAATGTTTCATCTTTCAATGTCCAAGAATTTGAAACACAACAAATTTGAGATATGACATCATATATAAGATCATACAACCAAAATGTTTTTTTTTTTTCCAGCAAATAGATGCCCCTGCAGTGGCACCCCAGTCATGAATGATGAACTACAAACACTTGAACAGGGGAAAATGAAATCCTTTGTATAAAGAGTACTGTAATTGAATCTTCAAGCAGAAAACTATTTCTAGGACTCCCAACTGCATAATCTTAATTGCTATATATTACATACAACAACAAGAGCAACATACATTGGTAAAGAAAGTAAAGAAGAAAAGGTAAACAGAAGAAAACAAATTGCTAATTTTTATACCTGATAGTGAACACAAACCAATGCCAAAACAAGAAACCAAATACCCAAGTTCTTTAAAGTTACCAAATCACTTCTACCAAAATTTTTTCTTCTCAGAGAATAGGAACATTCTGGCTGCGAGCCAAAGCCTCAGATAACAGGCTTGTTATGACTTTAGTCAATGTCTGGTACTGAGGAGGACTGAAGGCGGTGGAGGCTGAGATTTGTATATTTGTACACAAGCAGGGTCATCTTCAAGCTCATTCCTGAAATTAGCAGATTCCATGGGCTGTTGCTGATTTTCATTATGAGGAAGTGGCATCGCTACATGGGGATGACCAGTTTTGTAAATTTGTGGGGCTAAATCAGGTTTGGCGGGAGCTACTTTAGCCTCCTTATAAGCAACTTGGGGAGCGATGAAGGAAGCATTTGGATGCATAGGGGGGTGAAGGGGAGCAATTGCAGTGTTAACTAAACCACATTGCGGAGGCAAATTGTAAGGTGCCATCTGCCCAACAGGCACATAGTAAACTGGGCAAAGCTGATTGGGCTGATAATGGAATTGCTGTTGCGGCTGTGCCGGATACATTGAGTAATAAGATGAAATTGGCAAGACACCAGTTGGGTTATGGGGAATGTAGTTGGCACCCACTTGTACAAACTGAGCTTGTTGTTGCTGCAGCTGATTTAATGGTAAAGATAACGGACATCCAGAAGCCGAAATCGATTTACATTCTAGGATACCGGAGGAATGCTGGGAGATTCGAATCTCCGAGTTGAGGGGTTCGGAAGATACTCTGTTCTCCAAGTAAGAAACATGAATGACTGGGTCTTGGCAATTTGCAGTCTGTGGGTTGGAAATTGCACTTGTGACACTATTATCACTGTAAAATTCCACAATAAATTCACCCAATTAAGAATTATACTAATTATTTATACCAGAAACAAAGCATTTTATCTCTTAAATTCATGTTTGTTGCGGAGAGAGTGAAAAATACACGAAAAACAAAAGAACCAAAAATGTCGAATATTTTCAACAAGAATGTCAAAGGCTCTCCTTTTTCCTCTCATTTTCTCAGCAAACAAACATCGGATAATATGAAAAGGAAAAGAAAACACAGCACACCCCAACATAAGCGCCAGAAAACGTAGGTGTACCTAGCAAACGAGTCGGAAGACGGCAATGTAACCTTAATATCCTGCAGATAACCCCCGCCAATTCCATGACCGTCGTCAGCCTGAGCCTTAAGCGAAGACAAATTGCTCGAAGAAGCCGAAGATGACGTGGACCCAAAAGACGAACCAGTCCCCAAGACCATCGACTCCGCATTGGAAGCGGCGCCACTACTCGACTCCCCACCACTCAGACTCTCACTCTGAGCCTCACCCAGCACCCCCTTCTGCATAATCTTGGCGCTCTTAAGCGCGTCAGAGAACCAGGCCTCGGTATTGGGGTGACGAATGACGGAGGCCGGGAAGAGGAACAATCTGATGCGGGAGGGCGTAGGCGAAGAGGAAGAGGAGAGGCGGAGGAGGTGGTGGAGGAGGAAGAGAAGGTCGGAGTCGGAGGCTAGAGGGATGAGGGAGGAGACGTCGTGGTGGGGAGGGAAGAGGTACTTGAGGGTGAAAGGGAAAGGAACGGAGAGAGCGGAGGATAGGAGGGCGGTGAGGGAGGAGAGCGTGGTGGTGGTCACGGGGTCGAGGGAGACGATCTTGGTGTCGCCGCCTAAGTAGCAGAATGAGTTGGAGCCAGGCCGAGGGACTATGTGGCCGCCGTAGCTGCACATCAGCCGGAGCTTTGTGGTGGCGGGTGGGTTGTCCATGTGAGGTGGCAGGGTAGTGGAGATCTAAAAGGGAAAAGTGTGTGTAGCCGAATGTATGGTTTGGTCTTCGATGGCGGCGACGTTAAACGACAGCAGAAAGAGAGAAAGATCTAAAAGAGGAAAGTGTGTCTGAAGATTTGAGAAGATATTTGTGTGTTGGAATACAGGTGGCTGGGATACCGATGGGGCCCGGACGAGGGCCACATCATCTTCTGTAGATCTTGAGAACGGAAGAGCAAATACCTTAATTCCAAGAGAACCCTCGATTACTCCGAGATAAGAAATAAAATAAAGATTTAAAAAGATCCACCTACCCCTATCTTATTGGCTATTGCTGAAACTAAGATTTATAGAATTAAAATTACACGTCAAACTAATAAAAATTTGATGCATATTCCTTATTAAAAATTAAATAAATGTGTATATAACTAAAAGAAAAGTGCTTCTGCTAATTTTACCGGCGAAAAATAGACGGAATGACTATTTATGTTTTTAGCTAGGGGTGGGCAAATTAACCGTTACCGTTTAACCGGCCGTCTACCGGCTTCGACCGAACCGATATAAACCGTAGCCGATATGCCGATATCCTTATCGGTTAAAAAAAGTATATCGGAATTCGGTCCGGTCCGGTTAAGCGGTTCTTATCGGTTAACCGGTTAACCGATAAGAAACCGGAATTTTTTTTTTTTTTTTTTTAAGTCCTAGTCCCAAAACGGTGCCGTTTAGTCTTTTAGAGAGGTTTCCAAATTCCCACAAGTGACACAGGTTTCCGAATTTGTGTAATGGTGTTGTCCATGACTTATTTTCCTTTTGCTAAATGACTTTAATTAGTTAATACTTTGTTTATTATTCATTAATGAATTTTATTTTAATTTGAGTTTGGGTAGGTTTGATGTTTTTTTTTTAAGTGATGGCATTTGATGAGATTTCATTGCCTTTGGTAAAAACATTTTTCATTAACTAGTTTTGCTAGTATAATTAGCATTCATTATGTTAATTAGTCCATTTGCTTTGGAAAAATGTATTTTATAATATTTAAAAAAAAAAAAAAAAAGTTGAAGTGGATCAATATAAAAAAGCTTCAATTTTTAGCCCCAAAAACAAATATTTGGGTCCCAACAAAAAGTATTTGGTCCCTAAAACAACTCATTTTTAATAAATTATTTTAGCCCAACAAAAAGTATTTGGGCTCTCAAAAGTCAAAAAAACTCATTTTTGGTTTTTGGCCCAACAAAATAAATCAATATAAAGCTATCGGTTAAATCGGTTAACCGGTTTAACCGGACCGTTTAACCGTGTACCGTTTTAACCGAAATTATCGGTTAAAATTTTTATTGGTTCGGTATTGGTTAATAAACCGTTTAACCGAAAATTATCGGTTAATAACCGATAAGGTCCTTAACCGGACCGTTTTGACCGATACCCAGGCCTATTTTTAGCCATAAGCGAAGTACCATTAACAATACAAATTAAAACTAAAATGCACAAAATTGATTTGTGTTCCTTAGAACATATAACTTTGGGAAAATAAAAAAGAAGTTGTTTTTTGTGCTCTTTTTATCTTTAAGAGGACTATCAGCAAAATCCTAATACAATTCACAATTAAAGACAATAAAATGAAAGAAAATAGAGAAAAGATAAATGTTTATATTAAAATAATGCGTTGGTTTCCTTCATATTGAAAAACACTATAGCAACCCGTAAGAGTTAATTAAATGTAGGGAATCTGATGTGAACAGATTTTTGTGATTTTTTAAAATTTTTTCTAAACATAAAGAATGAAATGACATATAGGGCATTTGTGCTCGTAGCATGTAAGCAATACATATTTTTTTAATGTGATGTGCTTCTCACTTTTTTTTTTTTTAATATCATAAATAAGAAGAATAATATTATTTGATAAATTACTATAAGATACTCATACAACTGAAATGATGTGACCGTCAAAATCACATTATTTAAAAATAAATAAAAATAAAAATCTCATTTGAACCTTCTGTTCTTTCGCCATTAAGATCCGAGAAATGCTCTTATGCATTTTGTTAACCATCCACTTATTATCGGAAAATGATCCTCTTCATTTTAAATTCTTTCCATTTCATCCGTGAGTCTAAGCATCTTGATGTTTTCAATATATATATATATATATACAAGACTCACATATGGTGAGTGAAATGGTCAGCAGAATGCATATGAGCATTTCTCGAAAGATCCCATTTGAACCGTCATGCGCCAATCAGAAATGTCTCACACGTGGCCGCCTCCGTGTCTATTCACAGTCAGAGTTTCTTTTCTCACACGCACACGTACACGCTCACGCACATAATCGACCTGGGTCCCAGTCGAACCCCCATTTTCCTGTTTTCACTGTCACTTCCAAAGTCGGAGCTCTCAGGTAATGGAACCCCTTGCCTTTGTATGTTCTGGAATCTGCATGTTCACTTTTGTCTTCTTTATCTTTTGGCGTCATACAACTTTTTTCTTTTTTTAATCTTGTGGATGTGACTTTTTCTATGTATTCGTCTTAGTCTTTCCCACCGGGCTAGTTGGAAGCTTCCTGTGGTTATATTTCTACTACCCCTTTAGTATTATCCGACACCCATTGATCATCTGCATTATTGCATGGCTTTGGTTTGTTCACACGATGCCTTGGTGGGATTTGAGATCACTTTCTTGTTTCGGGATCTTTCGGGTTAGTGGGTTTTTTATGTTTGTCAATTTTCTAGCTCTTGAAACTGGTGCTTGAATTCATTTTACTGAATTATGTAGGTTGAGGTTTTTGGGGTTTGGCTATTTTAGATGTCGTTGGAGTTGCTCTTGCTGTGCCAAGGGGCGATTTTTCCATAAGATTAATAGAATAATGGAATTTATATCAAATCGTTATCTCTTTTTTTTTTTTTTTTTTTGGTAACTTTGGCTTTGAAATGGATGATTGTTTCATTGCTCATTTTTTGGATTTATCTATTGGAAGCTGAATTTAATATGCAGGTGATTGCTAATTTGGGGAATGAAATGTTTGGAGAGTAACTTCAATGCGTTTGTAGAAATGATTGCTAATTTGGGAATGAAATGATTGCTAATTTAGGCCTGCTTCATAGGTATATTGTAGATCAAGTATCAAGTTTGCTCTTCTAAATTGCCAGATACAAAGTAACTTAGTTTTGACGTAAGTTATACATGCATTCAGTGAGTCTTGAAACCATTATAATCTCACCCACAGGTTAGATTTGGTTTTCTTGTTGGGACAATTATTTTTCAAAGGTAGATGTAGTTAGGATAGATTTGCAACTTTCGTAACTGCCTTTCAAAAAATTACTTATGTTAGGTGATCAACATCTCCTAGAAAGTCCTATTTAGTCAACAATGTAGGATGTGATGTGAAGTCTTGAATTTAAAGTCTTCTTTTCAAGATTGAAAATAGGTTAATTTGGGGTTCTCTTGATATGTATTCTGAAGGTTGACTTGTTGGGATTGTCTAGGATGTATCGAGCAAGAGGTCAGACATTTCTGTGGTTTCTAGTGGTTGGTTTTCTCCACTGATAGAACACAAGAATGAAGAGGTTTGTATTATCTGTCCTAAATATGCATTTGAATTAGACGGGTAATTCTTTGGGCTTACATAATTTCAATCTGCACATTTTATGGTGGAGCAGCTTTAACTTGTTTGTTCAGTCCAAAAACTAGTAGAACTTTTTGTTCTCATGATCGACATACGGTTAAGTGATGTAGGATTTTTTGTTTGCTGTATTATTTTTACTGTGTCAGTGTTGTAGATGTGCTGTTGCTTTTCAAGCTCACATCTGCTCCATTTTGGCTTTACATCTTCCTCTATTAATAAGTAATAACTTATCTTAAAAAAAAAAAAAGATAACTTGACACTTCACCACATTCATGATAGGATTTCTTCTTATCCTCATTTTTTTTTGGGGTTAAAAAACTACTTTTTCAAGATATAGAACTGTGTACATGGCCTGTTTATAGTTCTTTTGTGAATTCTAGCCATCCTAAGTAATACTATAAAATTCTCACTTTTTAATTTTTTTTTTGGTCATATCATTCACTTCTTATATCACATCATTTACTTTTTACTACTATTCAAATAAAAAAAATCACTACAAAACAAAACATTTTCACTTTTCCATATCATTCTTACTTTTTTTCACATCAATTCACTTCAGCTACAGTAACAAAGGGAAAATGGTGAAAAATGGTTTGCCAAACACTCCCTAAATCATGGGCCCTCGTGTGACTTATTTCTATTAGTGATTTCAATGGAAAGAGGATGAAAGGAGTTGATTAGAACAGTTTGATACCACAAATAGTGTGATTAACAAAATTGAAAACTTGAAGGAGTTCAGTAGAACATTATCAAACCACAAGGGATGTTGGTGCATTTTACCCTATATAATTTTCATATATTGCTTCATTATAATTTACTCTATTGTGGAGTAAGGCCCCTTTGAGAGTGGCTTTCTTCGCTTGATCGTCCGCTTTAAGCAAGATCCTCACTCTGGATAACTTGAGGAAGCGGCATATCAATGTGGTTGATTGATGTTATTTGTGTAAGAAGAGTGGAGAAACTGTTGCCTATCTTTTATTCCATTGCGACTATCTTTGGCTTTTTTGGCTTAGCATGGATCATGCATAATTAAGTGAGAGATCTTTTTACTTGTTGGAGAGGGATGATTTGTAGCCCTCAAAGTGAAACTGTCTAGAAGGTGAGTCTGCTAAGCTTGATGTGGTGTATTTGGAGAGAAAGAAATGACCAAAATTTGAAGACATATAGAGGATGGTGGTGGAGTTAAAGGCCACCTTTTTTAACTCCCTTTTCCATTGGATGGCTGCCTGTGATTGTTTCCATAATTCTAGTTTCCATGACTTTTTGATCTTTTTTCTTTTTCTGGTTAGGCGTTTCTCTTGTATACGTCATGTGTACTTCAGTGCGCCCTTCGGTTTTAATGAAATTCAATTACTTATCAAAAAAGAATTTAGTATGTGATTGGGTAGTCTTAAGACTTAAAAAAAAAAAAAAAAAATCTTCTTTTGGCTCAAAACTTCATAATCTATTCAAGAATTTTATACTAGTTATTATATGTCCACCTAAAAGGGAAAAGTTTCTTAGAAATAGAAAGAGATTTCTGGTGCAACAAAACCTGTGTATTGTACAAAAGTGTACTGGGTTTTCTATTGATGGATCCAGGACAGCAGTTTGCTAGCAGTGAAAATGGTAACCTGTTTGATACACACAAAAGTAGGACAAAAACAATGAGGCAATATTAAACTTGTATTTAATGATTAAAGGACCATATAATTGTCCATGTATCTGGTTTTGTATTTGTGTTAAATATCCTAAAGCATTTTATCAAATGTCAGACAGCAATACGGATCTGTAGTTTATAGATCATTTGACCGTGATTCTGTTTGATAAGCGCATGTTGCCAAATTCTTACTCACCTTATCTGTTTAGGTTTCATCTTTCGTACCATAGAGTCCAACAGTGATGAGAAGGCTTTGTATTCTGTTTTTCAATGACTAGATTTATTCAGTATTGTTGGCAAGCAGCACTTCTTGTGCTGGTTGTTCCATTTAACTAGGGACATCCAAATTTTTATTATAATAGTGGATATCTGTAATCTTCTATGCCTGCCTTTTATGGAGTCAAATCATATGGTTTTGGGCTGCAATACTATATTGTCTTTCTTCTGAACTACTAATCAATATATATACATGTAGGTATAGATATGTGATAGGTTTGCCAAATAACCATTGATGTAGAAGTGTATTCAGAAATACAGAATGAAAATACGTGCAAGAGCACTTGATTAGGATTTTGCCTCTTGCTTGTGGTTGTTCTCATTTTTTCACCATAGGCCAAACATATCATTACTGGTGTCCAATGAGAAGGAACTAACATTCTGATATCAAATTACTCTAAAATCTCATTGTGGTTTGTATGTGCGACAGGAAAGAATGAGGGAAGTCCAGCTTGGTTCACATACTGTAAGGTCCCATGGAATCACAGTTGCAAGGACGCACATGCATGACTGGTGGATACTCCTGCTTCTTGCGCTGATTGAGATCATCCTTTACAAAATCCATCCATTTTATCGCTTTGTTGGGGAGGATATGATGACCGACCTCAAATATCCTTTAAAAAGTAACACAGTGCCTGTTTGGGCAGTTCCTGTAAGTTTTCCTATGTGATTGTGATCTGGATGACACTCTCGTATTGTATGTTAGAGTGGCGAAACTGATGAGAAGACTTTGTGTTCTGTTTTTTGAATGGTTAGATTTATTCAATCCTATTGCCAATTGCGATTTTTCTTGTCGTCTATTTCCGTAGGAGAGATGTCTATGACCTTCATCATGCCATACTAGGTGATAAAATCTTGTCTCCCTATTTTTTTCTTTTATTTTGTAAGAATATTTCTGGTATGCAATTAATTAGTTTAAGACATACTTATTTTATTGAGATAGTTTGATGATTGGAAATTGTTTGTTGGGTGCAGGTCTCTTATACTCTGTTCTTGTCACAGCTGTTATTACAGATGCTATAAAAGATGCTGTTGGTCGACCTCGGCCGGATTTCTTTTGGCGTTGTTTTCCTGATGGAAAGGATGTATGTCTAGAATTACAGTTCCTCTAAAATAGCTTCTAGGTGAACATAGTGTCCACCAGTGGGTTTATATCATGTCTTTGATAATAGTACTTAATCACGAATTACTTCTCAGGTTTATGATACATTGGGAAATGTTGTATGCCACGGCGACAAAAATGTCATAAAAGAGGGACATAAGAGTTTTCCTAGTGGTCATACTGCCTGTAAGCTGCACTATACTACATCTCTGCTTTTATATGGCCACTCTACGACTATATTTTGCAGAACAATGGTAACAATTTGAAGCATAAATTACATATCACCACCCACAACTAACTTTCCTGTTGCAATATCACCAGTGAACTATCAATCTCCTTGGTCCACATCCTAATTTGAAAGAGTTGTTGCGGTGTGCTTTCACTGGCTAAATCACTTGTTGAAGTGTCATAGAAAGTGCAACATGTGACCAACATGTGCTCTTTGAGCCCATAAAGCAGCTAGACCTCATTTCTAGCCTTTCGAAATGCCCAAATTATCCCCTAAGGGTTGAAAGTGGTAAACCCCAACCTTTCCAGCCACAGATCACATGAAGTAGGTTTAGATGGAGTTGTCAACTTTGTAAGTGATTTTTGACTAGATGGTTCTCGTATGTGTGCAGTCGTGTTAGGTATGGTTGTGGTGTTAAGGATTTGAGAGATTCCTTACGGGTTTTGTGGTTATTCTGGCAGCTTTGAGATTTGTTAACAGGGTTTGGTTTCTGTAAGAATTGGTTGTTTCGTGTTTTGTTGGCCAGCTGTGGGTGGCCAATGAAGGTTCGGGGTTGTGCAGATCGAAGTTTGGTTTTCGATGTTTTACAGATTGTTGGGTGTCTAGGGCTGGTGTGGTGATGTGTGGTAGAATGGGGATGCATTCATGTGCATTTGGTTTCGGTAGGCGATGTTCTTTGAATAGGGCATTTTAGGTGATTTAGTTATGATGGCTGGCCAGTGGTGGCCGATGAAAGCCAGGGGTGTGTTTGGGTTTGGGTTGTTTAGGCAAAATGTCATGGTTGACCGTATGAGGCTGGTTGATTGGGCATCGGTGGTGACCTTTAAGGGGTAATTCGGAAATTTCATAAGGTTGGAATGAGTTTTGGCTGCATTGTGGGTCCTGAATGCGTGTGTTTGCTACATGTTACAATTTTGGTCATATTTAAGGAGTAATTTCGAGGAAGGGACGCAAATTGTTAGAACTCTTCCAAATTGGGTTACAGTCAGCAAATTGATAGTTCGGTATGGACATTGCTAAAGAGGATACTGTGTTTGGGTGTTAAGATGTAATTCACTAAAAAATGAATCCCTTTTATTAGATAAGGGAAATTTAATTGGTGAAAATGTATGACTAAAGTAACATGAACCCATGACAGTGCGTGATAAAAGTAAGTTGAACACATTATAGCGGAGTGTGTTTACTGGATCTTTGGAGGAGGAGGAGTTAGGTTTGAGGAAAGTTGGTTCCATTTGCAGGGTCCTTTGCTGGTCTAGGCTTTCTATCGCTGTATTTATCTGGAAAAATACAAATATTTGACCGCAGAGGCCATGTTGCAAAACTATGCCTTGTTTTTCTTCCTCTACTTGTTGCATCACTTGTTGGCGTTTCACGGGTGGATGACTACTGGCACCACTGGCAAGATGTGTTTGCAGGAGGTCTCCTAGGTTTGTGCTAATATAATTTGTCATTTAGTTTATTGTAATAACTATCTAAGCAATCTATTTGATGGTTGGCTTCATTGACCATTCAAAGAGCCCTTTTTTGCAGGGCTCACGGTGGCTACGTTTTGTTATTTGCAGTTCTTCGCACCACCATATCATCCTGAAGGTATGCTTGTAGGCTAATCTTATACGATTGTGTTGGTTTCGGGGAATATTAGCTCCTAACATGGTATTGGAAGGCCCAATGCTCTGCTTTATTTGATTATTATTATACTTGATAACATTTCTTAAAACGATTCAAGAAGAAGTTCTTAAATAATATGATTGTCAGGATTACATTCACAAGGTGATTAAGATTTCTCCAACATCAATTTCTTCAAAATGATGCTGTTATTTCTGATATTAAATGAGGGAGGAAAAGTGTACTTGTGATGTTTTTTTTGTGGTCTCTTCTCAAGAGCCAGGAAAAGCATCACTTATCTATTCTCAAGGATGAGAATGCATGAGTGGGATATATATATCATGTCCCTTCATCCTGTCCTCTTTTGATAGAGACCCTCATTTTACTTCATAGAACATTGCATTTATTATGTGCATATATTATATAAACAACAAACAAGTTGTCAAGTGTATTTCTGCACATTGACAAGGGTTCTAAATTCTAAGCAATGATTGTTAGTGGTTTGAAAGGTGGCCTTAATCATGTATACATATTTGATATCTTTCCTTCTTGATTGGAAGTTCTATCAATCATTGAGCTTCTGCACATACTGTTTGTAGGTTGGGGGCCTTACGCTTACTTCCAGGTGTTGGAGGAGTCGCGGGCAAGTACACAAGCAACCATTGCCGTGAATGCAAGCAGCACGCAGGCCGGGGAGCCTCAGGTCGACGACACACAAGATGGAAGAAGCATCCATGGGTGTATGGGTATATCACTAGTTCCTCCTCCTACTTCTGGTTCAACGTTGAAAGATATCGAATCCGGGAGGAGATAATTCTTTCCTTTACCTACATCAGGCATATGTATATCCATCCATGCGTGAACCATTATTATTAGTATTATTCCCCAGGTTGCTCCTATTTTCTTTTTGAAGAAAATCTAGGACCCTGTTTGGAAGGAATTTTGACTCTTGAACCCCCAAAATAATACAAACTTATCTTCAAAGGTTTCTCTCCACCCTTTATAGGCTGTGTAAATTCTATTGACACGTCATGAGTTTTATTTTTCTAACTAAATCTTGGGGAAAATACCCGTGGTTTGAATTTTATAGGGTAAAGTTTATCTAACCCCCTCAAATTACCACTTCAATGACAATCTACCTCACAAACTATCAATTGCAACAATATGCTCTTCAAATTATCAAAACAATGACATTTTATTTCCAATTTTTAAAAAATGATGAAATTATCCTTACTAAAATAAAAATAAAAATACTAAATTTAAATTTTTATTCAAAATTTTAAAGGTATTTTTGTCTTATTGAAAATTATATAGGGGTAATTTTGTCATTTTGCTAGCATTGGGAGGTACATTGTTATTGTTTTGGTAGTTTGGGGGGGGGGGGGTAAATTGTCGTAATTAATAGTTTTGAGGGTAAATTGTCCTTGGGGTGGTAATTTGAGGGAGTTAAGTGGACTTTACCCAATTTTATATGATGGATCTTTTTAAAACATTTTAGGAAACTTCACTTTGACCTCTTGAACTTTCACCCAATTTTTTAAACCCCCTCTGAACTTTCAAATCTTTTATTTTGGACCCTGAACTTTCAATTACTCTCAATTAGAACCCTTCTGTTAATTTTAGCCGTTAAAAATAAGAAAAAGACTAAAATGTCCTTAATTTTCATTTTTTTTTTAAAAAAAAAAAGGTTTTGGAAGTTGAAATTTTATACAAAAGTCGGGTATAAACATCATGTAACATTTAAAATTTGACGGAAGGGTCTACATTGAGAGTAATTGAAAGTTCAAGGGTTTAAAATGAGAGATTTGAAAGTTCAGAGGGGGTTTGTAAACTCGAGTAGAAGTTCAGGAAGCCAAAGTGAAATTTCTCCAAACATTTTTCTAATTAAATTCTTGGGGAAATCGCAATGCATTATTTGAGAACAAATTAGGCCGCAATCAACGTTACAACTATTAATGAATTTGAATTTGATTCAACTTCCATATTTAGTTAAGCGATTACATTAATCTTGCAAAATATATCGTTCAATCTCTCTTCTATTGTGTCATTTAATCGCAAGAAAAATGCTTATATGCATGGATCTATAATAAAATTGCACATGGAAGTCAACTTATTTATTTATTTATTTATTTATAAAATAACATCACTTCAAAGTTATTTTCTTACATTTAAACTAATCTGTAAATTGCCCAATCTAAGCATGCGAGCATATCAAATTGGATACAACTAGAAATTAGAGGTGGGGAGGAGATGGATCTGAGAGTAAATAGTTGAAGCTGGATCAATTCGGATCAAGACAAGTACTGTTCCACAATTAGATACAAAGCATACGTGTCACAATCTTAACGGTTCTAATTCCAACCTAATCGTTAAAATAAAAATAAATAAATTCCTAATATTTTTTTAGGACAAAGAAGTCTCCACCGACAAACTATCCAAAAAAAAAAAAAGTAGTGTAGTGTCCAATCGTAGGATGTTGGATTAATGGTTCATTATGTGATTATAATCTACAAAGATTTGTATTTTTATTTTTATTTTTATTTTGATATGAAAGATTTGTATTTTTTAAACTAGAGATTTTGTATATATATATATATATATTGTGATTATATATATTCTATTAGACGAGGAAAACCATGCAATAAACTAGCTATGGCCAATGATTGATGACAATCTCGTCTCGTGGAAGGGATCTAGCAAAACCGGCAGTGAAATTGGACGTAATCAATGAAATAGTACAAATATAAGATTTGCTATTAAACACTGCAATTATTACGACAGATCTCAGAGAATAAAGTTAGTAATTTGAAATTAGCTTGAGAGAACTCTTTCTCTTTTTTTTATATAGCAAGCTCATGGAGAAACTCCATTATTATTTCTGCATCCGTTACACATCAGAAGCAGCACCACTGAGAAGCCGTTAAAGAGAAGTTAAGGTAAATTCTTCTTTTATTATGCTCTTTCTCTTTGTGTTTGCTTTAGTTACAGTTTAAGTCCCTCTAACTCATGGGTTCCCCCATGGGAGATTACAAACCGTTTTCTTCTTGTCTTTCTTAAAGAATATGAAGTTTTTGTTTTTTTTTTTTGTACTTATTACATTCAGAAGTAAGAAATTCGCCACCAAATACTCAAAATAAATCATGGGCCATTGCTGGATCTGTAAATTGGGATGTAATAATCATAGAATTTTATATATATATATACATGTTCATTTTGTTATTTCAGAAGATGGGTCGTGGGAAACTTGAGATGGAGTTAATAGAGAAGGAGAAAACACGAAGCATAACTTTTCAGAAGAGAAAGAAGGGTCTGATAAAGAAGGCTTATGAGTTCTCCACCCTCTGTGGAGTTGATACCTGCGTGATCATCTATGGGCCTAAACTAAAGGACCGGCCCATTGAGCTCGATACCTGGCCCGAAAACCGTGATCAAGTGGAGCGGGTTATCAAGCGGTACAAGACTGATACGAAGGTTAAACCCACAAGGGTAACCTTCGATTTGTCTGACTTTTTCATAGATAGAAAGAAGAAGGTCAACGATGAGACTTCAAGACTGCGGAAGAATATTTTCGAGGCCAGGTACCCAACATGGGACGACCGCATTGAAATGTTGTCGGAGGATCAACTCCGGGCGGTTCTTGATGTTATGGACACAAAGGTTGAAGCTGCGGGGATGAGGATTAGCAGGATAAAAGGATCAAATCAGCAGCATATGATCGGAAAACCAACATCGGCGATGGTTGTCAGCCCGCCGGAGTTAATCCGAAACCAATTTAATAGCAGCATGCAAGCGTTGTGCCAGGAACAGCTTTTCGACCCTCCGATGAAGCCACTTGATCCTCAGTACTTGTCCTCTCAATTCCATCACGTGCTTCCATTGGATCATCATCCGAGTGTGATGGACAATTCTTTCAAGAAGCTGTTGCACGGTGATGATCAATATTGGACCCACCAACTTGCCAGCGTGTCTACCGCCGGCAACAATATTCATGCTCCCTTGAATATTGAATATCCGCCGTCTAATTACAATATGGTGCCGGCCGGGGTTCTGGAGAACACATTCTTGAGCAATCATCTCCCTAGTGCCTCGATGAACTACTATGACTTACCCAGACAATTCACGCCACAATATTTGCCCTATGGCCCGTACCCGATGATGATGCCAAATATTTCTTCCCAAGGCTTCCAAGTGAATGATTTGTATGATATCGGCGAGTTTGATATGAAGAACAAGCATTTGTTATGAAGAACAAGAATTACTTGGGGTTGATCTTGAAGGGATTATTAATTAACTTTTTACTTTTGGCTTCGGGTTTCTTTCTATCTTGTACTTATTTAATCAGTTGTTTAACCTTGTTTCTTAATTACTTCTAGTTCGTTATTAAGGATTTAAATTGATTAGCGTTGATTTTTAATTCTGTATGCTTGTTAATTTCTAATCCTAAAAGGAAGACTTTTAAAATTACAATTGAATTTGAAATAATCATTATTGAATTTTGATATATTTGTGATTGAAACAAAGAAAACTCCAATACTCGTAGTACTCGTCTCCCTTTCTCCTCTTACTCTTACAAAAAGATTTTATATGTGTTGAAACCTCTCAAACATGTTCCCAATTAGCAAATGGTAGAAGAATCTCAAGTGTTCTTGATTAATTTGACAGGGCAATATCTTGGTGAATTAATAATATTGATTGATATATAAAATGTTCAAAGAGAGACAAACCCAAGTAGTAGAAAATAGAATTCTCTCGGTGCATGTTTGCAAATTCTCTAGAATTAAAAGGACGTGGAAACAATTTAATGTTTCCCAATCAGTTAGCACGCTATTGGCTAAGATAAGTTGCCATCAAGGTTAGGATACTTAATTGGCACCATCAAGGGTGGTAGTTCAAACTTCAATGGCCTCAGACTTTCAATGCAATTTTCACGTAATTAATTAGGTAAGACGCTAACTAGGGCATAAATTGATGTTTTGATGGAATTGGACCAGACTATAACACAACCAAATTTGAAAGAGCGTATGTAATTGGTGGGCATGCATGACAAAATCGTGGGATGATAATTTTCCACAAGGTAGATGGAAGTGTACAAGATTGCATTTGTTTTGTTCTTAGCTTATGACTTATATGTGCTGTTTTTCAACAACCTTGATTTATGCTCTTGTCCGCCTTTAAAGCTGACCGTCGGCTATGACTAAAAGTAAACCATCACTCTTGCCCAAAATAAAAAAATAAAAGACTGAAAATAAACCATTGGCCATAATGCTTGGATACATATCAACCTGCAGAACAAATAATTCAACAAACATATATAAAAGTTCAAACAAAAAATTAGAATTGGTAAACAAGAAATAATTGCTCTTCATATCAGAATTATAATATTACATTAATATTTTTTTCTTGTTTGAATCTGAAGACTTCTGCTTGGACATGTGTGATTCTAAGGACTCGAAACTAAAACCATATCCAATCCCTTGGCCGTATCCAAACCCCACACCAACACCACAACCAATCCCAGCCCCAAAAACCACCTGCAAATGGTTCCACGGCCACCCACCATAACCGATCCCTCCGACCAACCCGAACCCCATTCCAACACCACACCCAATCCCCACACCGACTCCCGGCCCCAACACTAGTTCCTCCGCCGCCTCCCGGCCGTTTTGGAAAAATTTAGCAACCGGGAATTGCTTATTCTCCTTCTTTTTCTTGTTGCTGAGGTTCCCATTCCATTTCCAAATCGAGTCGGAATCGGCTTTGATGCTTTTAAGGCTCGCCATCATGGTTGTGAGTCAAGCAGCTAGCGGGTGAAGATGATGGGTACGTAAGGAGAAGTTGGTCCAGTCGTTTGGGTTGAATCCTTATCTGTTAGCTAGTGGATGTGCGAGCGTGTGACCTCTCACCTCACACACTTCTTGTCCCATCTCTCTTTGTTTGTTTATGAAGGAATTTTTTAGCATCCCACTTGTAGCAAAGCAAGGAATCTTAATACGTCTCCATCGCACTATGTTCTTCTCTATTTCAACCAACCATTGGGTCGACGTTCAATTAGCTGGTTGGTTAATCAGTTATGGTGGCGGTGGAGCCGGAAATTCAACTTCAGGCGGCGAAACTAAAATAATAGAATGCAAGGAAAATCTTTCAGCTGCCCAACAAGAAAAATCTTTAGCCGCAATTAAGATGGTGCATGCCTTTAAGCACAAGGTTGAAATTTTCAACAAAATCGCAAGCACCTCTCTGTTGAGGGGAAGAAAGTCAATGCAGACATGTTTGCACAAAAATTTCCTTGGTAATTTGTGGGTAATTTGTGTTCAACGTGTTAATTCAAGCTAGGCATCCTAGCTTTTGAGTGGGTAGCTAGGAAGAGTGAAGGCGCACCTACAAAAGCTTTTCAAAAATCTCCACCTAATAAAAGCTATTATTAAACATTTGGACTTTTTTGTGTGGCTCTGTGGTCAAACACTTAGTACATATGATTAATATTACGTGTATACGCGTCATTCTCAAATACATTACCATGTAATTGGATTAAGGACTTTCAAAGTCCCACGAGCGGCATCGTCCTTTTCAATTAGTTGGCTAGGCTCTGTTTGTTTTGTTCTGGTTAAATATATGCTTTATAATCAAATTAAACAATTTTTTTTTTTTTTTGGGTTTTGTTTAAGGCTCATTTTATTCTACTGGGTATATAGCTCCTGCGATGCTCGGACAAAACTTAGGTTGAATGAGTACTTTTATTACCTAATTAATCTTAGAGAATAATATAGAAACTTATTTTATTTTGGGGTTTGAATAAAACAAAAAGAAAAGACTGCTCAATTTTCTACAGGAACAAACGTGACTATTTAATGAGGTCGTAATCCTCCCAAAAAGCAATTACTCTGTCAAACCGGCTTTCTTGACCATTTTTAATGAAAAAAAGGGTGTCTGTTGAATTTGAAGTTGCTGCGATGGCGAGATGTTTACATGCGCTCTCTTATATATATATATATATAATAAGAGTGTCTCACCCAGCTCATTCACATTCAAGCCTCTCTCTCTCTCTGAGTCTCTTTCTGTGTGTCTGAAATGGAGTTAATTCCTAAACCAATTAAAGGTAGCCTGAAGAGATACTGGAGAAGACAACGGTACCAGCGGCTCCATGGATCAAAAACAAGCAGAAAGAACGTAAAGATCGTGAGGTTGGGAGACAGCCCAAGTAGAGTTTGGAGGCTGAGAGCAATCCCAAAGCTGCGGTTGAAGATTGTCTCACCTTTGAGGCTCTGGACAAAGCTGAAGAATGCTTATATGAACACCATGCTTAGCCTGGCAGGCAACGTGGGCCACTTGAGTAGTAGCAACGTTTTCGGTGGAAGGCGCATTCCAAAGGCTCGCCAAGTTTCCCTAAACTATTCGTTTGAAGAAATTGAGAATCGGCTGATTATCGAGATTTATAAGGCCCTGGCTTCTCGCGAATTAACTCCCATCTAGAGGAACTCTATCTTATTGTCACTTCATTTTTTTTTTGGGTCTTTTTTCTGTAAGGAACTTTTGGGTCTGCTCGTATCCCTTGAATAGTTGGGAAACTCAAATTGTTCTGTTTTTTCTTTTGTAATTTCTTCTTTCTTTTGTGATCTTATACATAATCGTTATTGGAAAAAGCTTAATGGCCAAGAACCCTTTATTCTGTAGAACATATATGGTTCACATGTTCAAGTTTTGCAAGCACAACAAATCTGGTATTCGAATTTTCCTAAACAGAGACACAAAGATAAAACATTCACCTCCGTGCAACAAAAATGATTTAACATGTCTATAATAATAAAAATATAGTATTTAGCATTACTCGACGAGACTCCCTAAGCAAAAGCCGTCAAGGCAATTAACAACATAATAGAAGCCATCAAGGCAATAACATAAGGGCATAAATATTTACAAAAAGTATACAACTAACCTAGGAAAATGTTCAACTCTCATGAGATGCACGTATTCAGACCGGACCACAACCTGGGCACAGCAATAAGAAGCCCATTAGTAGGGATTAATGGACATTATTAGTCTCATTCCCTTGGCAATTGGCATTGTGTGCTTAGGGATTCAAATTCATGTCACTCCCCTTACCAAACCACTTAATTAAGAGTAAATCCTTGGAGTTAGCCATTTTTAAGTGAAAAATTATTGTACATTTTCTGTGCAAAAATAAATTCTGAAAATTGCAAGATCAGAAGAGAACTGATCTATTTATTTTTTCAGTGGAGGCAATTGGCAGGAAATCACCCTTCGAACCCCCTACCTCCTACCCCTTTCTCCCCTTGTGTGAACATGTAAAAAAAAAAAAAAAACTCATTTTCTCATCCTCTTCAAAAGAGCACCGTTGGATAAGGAAATTCTTTCGACATGATGTGTCGCCGACTATGAGGCTGTTAATCTAATGGGAAATGCTAGACATTCCAAGACTTCTTTCTCAAAAATTGGTTCCCAAATGATGTGTCATTATCTCATAAATTGATGACACACTTTTCAAAATAATAAATCTCGTGAGATTGTGACGCATCATTTGAGAACTAATTTTTGAAAATAAAATTTGGAATGTGTAGCACTCCTCTAATCTAATAATCAATTGAAGAAGATTTAATCACTAATTAGTATCCAATTTGGAGGCAAATGCCCACAACTCATCTTTCAATAGTGACATCAATCACGTGGTTGGGCTCGCGTTAGGCCCCAAAACGGCAAGACCACAAGGGATAAGTCTAGCTTGGACCGGAGCTTTAATTTCCAAAAAAATGTATATTCGTCAAGTTAATCCATCCCACATTTTGACAATTACAAAACAACAAAAGAAACAAATAAAGAAAAATAATAGAAAAATTCAAAGCAGTCTGAGAATTTAGAGGATACAATCTTGACCGTAACTTAAACTACAGGATATAAGCAAATTCGGAGTTACAATATTAGTCAACATTTCATGTTTTTAATTTTGAGAGACAGAAATAATTTTATTTTAGTCTAATCATAAATATCGTAGAAAAAATATCCGATTAATTTTCAACACCAGACAGCTCGCGTACTTCCTGCGTGTAAATTAGAAATAATAATTGTGGTCGTTGGCCCGCCCGACCCCGTGCAAGGAAAATCAATTACCTATTAATATTGCCTTCCACGGAAAGCAAATCACGATTCACCTTAGTTTAAGTCAATGGTTTCTTTCCTTTCTTATTTTTCTTTCCTACATAATTCCTCAGCCGACATTATTTATCAATCAGCCTTACAGTTATACATACTTAATTAGCCAATTGATAATGAATAACAAGAAAGAATCAGTATCTCTAAAATTCTTAAAATATTCTATTAGGCAGATTTACTTAAATCCTGATTATTTTTTTCAAATTAAATATTTAAGATTCTACTATCTCAGTATTTATTATTTTTTTTTTTTTTTAAAAAAAATAGTAAATATTTAGAACTAGCTAGAGCACCCGGTTGTTACTGAATTTATAGCTTTTTGCTAAAGAGATGGGGTGGCATAAGGTGAAAATATTCTAAGACAATGCACTTCAAGTTGTGTAGGCGCTTACACTTATGGATAAAAATTGATGTCCTTATAGCCAGTTAATTGATGATGCTCGATTTAAGCTGAACTCCTTCCAACAATGGGGGTGTTTCATGTACGACGGGAGGCCAATGAAGCCGCTTATATGCTCATAAAGCTCTCACTTTCTATAGGAGATGAAGTGGTCTATGTAGAAGAAGCCCTCAATGTGTTATTGATATTGTAATAATTGAACGTTGTTGTTAGGTTTTTGCGTGTAATGAAATACGTGTATGATTTCAGAAAAAAAAAAAAAAAATTCTAAAATAGGATATGTGCTGTTTATACAAACTGTAAATAAACCGAAACCTATTCACCAGTTAAATTAATTTTTCATTGGTCAATTTTGGCTTTGCAAAATGAAGTTGATCCAACTTGTTTGGATTAAAAACGTTGTGCAAATAGTATGACCCCTTTCTTAATTTGATCCAGGCAATCAAGTTTTAAGCAAACTCAACCAAATAGCCCATTCTTATTTTTGGGGAATGCTTTTAAACTGTAGACTTATCTATTATTTATAAAGCCATTTCTTTCATTTATTTATTTTTTAAAAAATAGTTTTAGGAAATTCAAACTTATTCCAGTAAATATGAGGCAATAAAAAAAAAGGGTCATCTTGCAATAGGACTTGGACGATGGTTACTTTCAGTTACTAGTAAAGGTGTACAAACAATTGCGGTTATTTCTTCTTAACCGCAACCGGTTTAGGTGGTTATATGTTTTTAAATAATTGTAACTGATTAACAGTTAACTACAGTAAGGGTTTTCAGTTAGTGAAGTTCGGTTATTAATTGATAACAGTTTTTCATAAAAATCCAAAACACCATTTTTTTAGTTATAACTTTTTGACTCAGGAAAAAAAAAAAAAAAAAACGTTCATGGCTTTTCACTTTTAAGGCGTACTATTTGAATAAGAGACGGACAAAGAGTGGGGGCTATGGCTCCCTGCCTCCCTCCCTTTTTTGAAAAGTTCGTTATAAACACAGTGCTGAAGCATTACCTGAGCCATAAACTTTAGATTTGGTCCCGGGCCATTGAACAGGCCCAAAGAAAACCACCCCTTTTAAGCATTAGATCCTTTAAACAGACCAAATATCAAGGGTCCAGTTGGATCCATTTAATTCCATCCCACACCGCCACACGCCCACATGGGTTGGGTTTTCCTGAGCATAAAACATCAGAGCGTTGCCTTTTCGGTGAATCCTGTGTTAATCTCAAGAGTCTTAGACCATGACCTCTTTCTTCTTTTAATACTAAAAAAAATACAATTTTGTGGAGCCAATCCCAATTTGTGGTCTTGCTTAGAAAAGGACTGGGGAATTTGATTTACAATCAGTACCAGAAATTAGGCTTAGGACCAACTAATTGATGAAACGAAATCAAAGAAAGTCTAATAATTCACAAATTAAGTGATTGTACGTTGGTTACATAACAAGGAACATATGACCAAATTACAATTTGATTGAGATGGTGACACCAGAAGAGGGCCATAGAGTTAGTTAAAGTTGTGATAAAGAAGCAAACCCCCCCCAATGCTACATTACAATTATTATATGTCAACCTTACTTAAAATAAAAATTATATCTTATAAAAAAGCGAGTCGATCTTAAGCCACCTCATGACAAGGAAAACGAAACCTCCTCAAGAGAGAACCACCGCCACCACCACCTCATATGCTTCCATGCCACGCCAACATTTCCCCTCTACCAAACTCTTTTGTTTTTCAACTGCAACCCAAAACTCATTTATATTTATATTCCTCTCTCAATCTTTAAGCCTTATTCATACTCTTCACTCTCTCTCTCTCTCTCTCTCTCTCTCTCTCTATAACTGCCAGCTAGGACTAACGGTCTGGGGGGCTTTCTTTGGTGCCTTCTCGCAGATTCCTTTTAAAGAGAGAGCAAGCTAGCTAGGAATTTTGAACGAAGCCGGCCAATCAACTGTTTCCATGTGTTGTTCAGTCGATTAAAATTCAGGGCTTGATTTGTTCATTCCATGCGTACTGTGCGGGCGCAAACACTTGCACCTTATCACTCCCGCCATAAATAAATAGCGTTTCTCGTTATCTTTTTTCTGTTTTTCTGTTTTCAGAAACTATTGTGTTTGGTTCTCCGGAAAATTCAGCCTCACATGGAGAAGGACGCGTCTCCTCCTTCCAACGGCAGCGCCAACACCACCGCGGCGATCTCTTCACAGATCACATCTCACAGCGCTCCAATATCACCACCACATCCTTCATCTCCACCTCGCGACACTACTCGCGCTGATCATCTCCCTGAGAACCAAAGCTTCGGCGCCGACTTCGCGTCAATGTACCACTCCATATTCCCTCCAAAATCATCCTCCCTCTCCCTCAGCCCCTCCACGTGCTGCTCCTCCTCCATCATGGACGACTTCAACGCCGACGCCACCGCCACGCAGCAGCGCCTCAACCAGGCCCGCCTCATCCTTCAGTACCATGAACTCAACGGCCACTACGACCTCTGCCGCGCTAGCCTCCTCGACCTCATTGCCGAGGCCGACGTCCTCCGTCAAGAGAACGCTGAGCTCCGCGTCTCCAACGCCGAGCTCCTCAAGCTCCTCTCCTCTCAGGCTTCCTTCCACAACCGCCTTCTCTCCTCCCCCGCCAATCCGGACCGCTCTTTCCTCCACCACTTTCGCCGCCTCTCCATCGACGAAGAACGCACTCCTACCACCACCACCACCAACCGCTTCGATCGGATTTCCTCCGACCGGTTCACTCTCCCGAAGAGCATCTCCGTCCGCTCCACCGGCTTCGCCAAGGCACATAACCTCCCTGCGGCCACTAGCAATCCGAGTCCAAGTCTCTCCTTCACTCGGCCACGTGTCCCCAGCCAACTCGCCGCCGGATCGGTGAGTGATTTCGAAACCTTTGCTTAACAAACTTCAAAAAGCACGCGAACGGAATTCATTTTTGTTTATTATCAATTCTGTAAATTCCATTTTCTTTCATTTGTGAAAAGTTTTGATAATATGTGCCGCGGGTGCAGCAAAAGGTGTATGTGCCTGGGAAGAGGGACGAGGAACAAGAGGCGCTGGAGTTGGAGGTGTACAACCAGGGGATGATCAAGACGGAGCTGTGCAACAAGTGGCAGGAGACCGGCACGTGTCCTTACGGGGACCACTGCCAGTTCGCCCACGGGATCACGGAGCTCCGCCCCGTAATCAGGCACCCGCGCTACAAGACGGAGGTATGCCGGATGGTCCTTGCTGGCTCCACGTGTCCATACGGCCACAGGTGCCACTTCCGCCACTCTCTCAACGACCAAGAGAAGATGTTGCTGGGCCCGCGTTGATTCTGTGATGGTACTCCTCCTACCATTCGATTCACGGTTACAAACTTACAAATGGATTGGGATTACACTAAAACTGTGTACATAATTCTCATCTTAATACTCATAAGAACAAATAATAATAGTAACAATTGATGATATTCACTGTGACAAAATAAGACCACAGTTGAAAAATGATAAAGAAAAAAAGGGGGGGTTAATGTTGGATATTTTGGTGACGAAAAAGCGGTGTGGGGGCAGAAATAAAGAATTTGTTAGATTGGTTTTTGGTTACTGGTAGAGAATTTTTGAATGATGTATGCATGCTATTAATTGATGTATACGCATAGATGCTGGCGGGCATCTCTAACTAGCCAAACAGCCAAACTCAAGTTTGTAATGATGATATTTGTTGGCGGTTGGTACGAAACTTTCAGATGAAGCTACTTACAATTGCAAATTACAATGCATCTCTCTCTCTCTCTCTCTCTCTCTCTCTCTCTGTGGAAGAACATTTTTGGACTTGTTTGGGTGCATGTAGACCATATTTGATGCTGCCTGCTGGAGTTTGGGCTCCAAATATCATTTTCCTTTTCTACATTAATTATTGAATTCGTCTATTTCATACCATGAATGAATGTGAAAACTGAAGAGGGGGGGTTTTATTTGATATGATTGCCAGATTATAGATAACATTTAATTATTTTGTTGCTTCAAAGATAGTTTTATGATGTAGTAAAGTAGCTGATGAGTGATGATAAGAGACAAAGCTATCTCTATACTAAAATATATGGTGCTACAATATTAGGATTTTAAAAATTGCCTCTACATATTATTAAGAGAGAGAAAGAAACAAGCTAATGAGCACAGCAGGAGGCATGCAAAAGGGCTAGGATAATCAAGATAGTAAATTGGCTTTAAGATGGTTGTGGACTTGGGATAAGGATTTTCTTAATTTCACTTGAAATGGAGATGAGTTATTTTATGGTCAAAATTTTATTTTATTGTATTTAACGGTCTATACGATGTTATGTTATTTAAATTTTTTAAATAACGTGACAACATATTCATCACGTGTCATCATGTATACCATTAAATATAATAAAATAAATTTTTTATTATAAATTGACCGATCATTGCATACCACTTAAAATGGGGAATACAGACTTGCAACCTAACTAGGAATGTTACTATATATCTTGTTAATTAAGTTTTCAAGAAATTTTCATATTGAAAGTTTGGTGTGTGTGTGTGTTTTTTTTTTTTTTGGGTATTACATTTCAGTGGTTGAAATTATAAAATTAAACTGTTTTCAGCCAATTCAACAACTTTGAAAGAATCAGATTCTCTTGTCCATTTATGACTTCAAAAAATAACTGGTCATTAATGGTAATATTAAAGTCAAGTGATTCGTTGGAGAGACATCTTATATAATCCCCTGTGGACAAGGCTATCATAATAACACTCTCTGTTTTGCTACAACCACTCTCTATCCTTGAGGATTACCTCAAACTTAATGCTAATTGCTCCCTCTGAGCGCAAACTTATTGCTCATTGATTCTTCTATATCACTTCCACCCACCCCTGAAAAAAAATAAATAAATAAAAAGAAATTAAGGAGAAAACAATCACAATCTTTTAAATACTTTTACATGCACATCGATCTGTTTATTGACAGTCCCTTCTCATGAAAATTGAGGTAGCTAGCTAGAGAGGCCGGCTAGCAGAAATGGATTTGAACCAGTCAGTGGATTTCCCATTTTCCTCACCCCCATCTCCACAACTGCAAAACGTCATGCCTTTGGCGTCTTTCATGTTGCCTAATCACCATCAAACAAGCAAAGTGAGGTTCTATTAATCCTTAATTTTGTGCTTAATAATTAGATCGATACTCTTGTTTTCTGCTATTCTTTTTTTCTAGCTTCTTTGTTTCCTTAACTTAAAGAATGCTGAAGGGGATTCCTGGGTTAATGTGCATGTACACAGAGGAATATTTTGGAGTTTTTTTGGAATCAACAGTTGGTGGAGATTTATAATACTTCAGGTTCTCTCTAAAATATTTTAGTGATTGTTGTTTATATCTTAGAGGCATTGAAAATTGGAACAGGATCTTTTCCGGTCCAGAATGAGAATATCAAGTTTATGGTTAGAATTTCTTTTTAAAAATTATAGAGTTACAAATGGGACACATGTTCCACTACAAAAAATAATAATAAAATATTATTTCATATTAAAAAAATATATAAAATAAAATAATAAAAAAATAAGGAGTGTTCCGGCTACCCCCAAAGGCCAAATCTTAAGAAAAAAACAAATTTTGTTTGGCCATTGGGGGTGGCCAGACCGTTAGTTTAGGGTGGCCGAAGCCACCTCAGGCCCAATGGGGGTATCCGGCCACCCCCAAGGCCAAACGAAAAAATAAAAAAATTTTGTTTGGCCCTTGGGGGTGGGGGTGGCCGGACCACCCCCGTTGGGCCTGGGAATGGCTTCGGCCACCCCATGGCCATTGGGGTGGTCTGGCCACCCCTAAGGGCCAAACAATTTTTTTTTTTTTTTATTTTCTAGATTTGGCCCTTGGGAGTGGCCGGACCACCCCCGTTGGGCTTGGGAATGGCTTCGGCCACCCCATGGCCATTGGGGTGGTCTGGCCACCCCTAAGGGCCAAACAAATTTTTTTATTTTTTTTTTATTTTCTAGATTTGGCCCTTGGGAGTGGCCGGACCACCCCCAAGGGCCATGGGGTGGCTTCAGCCACCCTAGACCGGCTATCTCGGGTGGCCGAAGCCACCCCAGCCCCCAATTGTGGTGGTCCAGCCACCCCTAATGGGGTGGCCGACCACCCCTTATTATTTTATTTTATATTAAAAAATATAAAATAATATTTTATTATTATTTTTTTTGTTAGTAAGACGTGTCTGATTTGTAGTTCTAAGATTTCTTTTTAGAAATCCTAGCCATAAACTGAATATTTTTCAGTCCAAAATTGATCAGAGAGGATCCTATTCCTTGAAAATTGTTGTTTTATTAATTTCCCATAATTTGCCAGTGGTTATGTAATGGCTTTTCATGATGCATTCTAGTGTGTAAGAGCCACCATCAACTACCTCTCGCAAGGATCAAAAGGATAATGAAATCCGATGGGAAAGTTAAGGTTAATTTTTCTCTTTATTCTTATCATTTCCTTATTGTTATTATTATTATTATTGTTGATGTTTATTATCATATATATAGACTCTTTATATAAAGTCTTACACCATTTTTAATTAGAGAAATGTTACATATTTATCTCTTACTCATTTTTTTACAAATTCACCATTGAATTTATAGGACCACATGAAACCCCATGTGAATCTCACAAATTTAATAATAAATTTGCCTATTGCTTGTAAGGAAATGAAAAAGAAAAAAAAGAAATGAAGTATTGATTTAAACCTTGTTCAATAATTAATTAATAATAATAATAATAATAATAAAGGTTTTCACATAAGTAGATATCCACATGCAAATGGAAAAATGCTACCCTTATTAAATTTTCTTAAAATTTATATAGTTATTGATCAGCACAGGGAGTTGAGTTCACCTTCATAAAATGATTATTTTCTTTTAGATGGATTAATGGTAGTGTAATTTTTAGAGAAATTAGAGTAATGTTATGGAGCTTTTTAATTATTTAAACTAATTAATTAGAAATTACATATATGATTAGATGATCAGCGCAGACACTCCTGCTATCTTCTCCAAAGCTTGTGAGCTGTTCATTCTGGAGCTCACACTCCGCGCATGGCTGCAAACCGAAGAGTGTAAGAGGCGAACACTCCAGCGCTGTGACATTGCCACGGCCATTAGTCACGATGACCTTCTTGACTTCTTGGTTGATCTCGTTCCCTTGGATCGTGATCACCATTACTATAAGGTTCCTACTTTTCTTTTTCTTCCTTTCCTTAACTAGCTAATATATATATATATATATTGGATTTCAAGGAATATTATATTATAGCTACTAATTAAGATGGTCAAATTGTTCAGGAAAATGGGACTGGAAAAAATTTAGAACAAACTCTTTCTGGTTCTGCTGAATCACTGCATCATCATCATCCTATGATGATTAACATAGGCGTGAGTAATTAAAACATGTTTTATTAATAATTTGATCACTTCATCATGATTAATTAATTTACATTATATATATTTCATACTGTCAATCATTTTGGTATTTAGGAATCGGCCCCAGAAGTGCCGTGGCCATACATGATTGACCCATCAATGTGCTGTGCTGATCTGGATCGGAGTATGATTCTCCTTCCAAGGTGTGATAAAATTAATTTGTTACATATTTGAAGATAATATTTGACTATTAGTCCTTTTTCCTTAAAGGGCCGGGAAAGTTTTAAGGCCCCTGAAAAATATTTCTCTTTCGTTTTCCTCCCAATAGGCCTCATGGTATACTTTATTTCACATGTTAATCCAGCAAAAATATTCATTTCATATATACGTACACATTGATATTTTGTACTTTATTTCGTTTTTGCAGTGATAAATCAATGTAATGAAGGAATGTGGCACAACAACATGCAGCTGGTAGCCAACACCATGTTATAAATAAATTAATAAATGTATAAAATATCAAAGTGTGTGCCTTTCTTGTTATGGATCGTAATGTAAGAACTTAATTGTGACAACTGTTATATTTTTAGTAGTTTGCAAAATAGTTCTTGTTTGTTAATACATTTGTGTTAAATCCTTTATTGGGTTGTTTTTTTTCTTTTTTCTTTTTTTTTTTTTAAGTAATGGATTAAAACGAAAAGGAAAATGCTAGGTGTTCTTCTAGTGGTCTCCTGGTGTGCCTTTTCAACTGTGATGTGGCTTTTAAAATCACATATAGATAAAAAGTCAATAATGATAATTTCAAATTCAACGATAATTTTAAAAGTTACATCACATTTGGGAGGACACCAAAAGAACATTAGAACACTTAACATTTTCCAAAGGAAAAACAATACAAAAGTAGTGAGTTGCAAACTAAATACACCCAATTCGTATGGAGACTTAAGGCAAAGATTTTCATAATTCGGACATCAGCATGAGCTGGATATATAAGACTATCTTGACCCAATTAAAGATATCATCTCATGTGTCCACTATGATCTTTACAATCAGGCTTGGTTTTTGTGTAAAAGAATTAATAAAGAGTATTTACAATTAACTCTAATCCAAAATAGAATATCATTGTCCCCAAGGGGTAGCTCAATCGGCTGTGAACCACGCCTAATGAAGTAGAGGTCACTAGTTCGAATCTCCCTCTTCCCTTGTGTGGACATGTCAAAAAAAAAAAAAAAAAAAAACAATATCATCATTAATTTAAATTTTAAATTTTGTTATATTAAGGGTATTTTCGTCTTTAGGGAGGTGGACATTGACAATTTTTTAGTAGTTTGAAAGGACATTGTCAATTGAGCAGTAATTTGACGGAGTATGTGAACTTTTGTATGCTAGCTGTTCTCGCGGTCTTGAGAAAGCCTTTTGAAATTCTTCTAGAACTCTTTTCTACCTCTTATCGGACATAATTTTTCTCTAAACTGGGTTGTAAAAACTTCCTTCAACCTATTCTATAAAAATGATATGTGTCCTTTTTTTTAATAACATGTGAGATGCACATGAGTTTTAATATTATTTATTCTAACTTTGTTCCTGCTATTAAAAAAATATGTTCATCTCACATTTAAATGACACATGTCATTTTTATAGACTGAATTAGAAAAAAATTTTCCAACTCAGTTTGAAAGAAAACTCTGTCTTCTCTTAAGTAAAGTCTTCTCCAAAAAATTACCGTGTTTCCATGAAGTCAAATCTTTCTTACTTTTGAGACAATTAGTGATCGTGTCCATAGTGCGAAATAATTATGTTTCTAGAGGTTGAAAATTTCGTGTGGTCCCAAATTTCACTAAAAGAAAAAAACAACCATACAGCATCTCGGGCGAATTTGGTTCCCATTTCAAGGAAACTGCCCTTCTATATAGCCCTTTTCTCACGCAAAGCATCTTTGCTACTTTTTGCCTTTTCTGTTTATACTTTTCCTAAATTTCAACCTTTGGTCCCTTTTTGTTTCTTTAATATGAAGACACCCTTGGCCTTTGAATTATTTTAAAATTAAAATAACCGACTATTTTGCTTCCCAAAAGAAAAAAAAAAATGTTCACATCCCTTATACAAATCTTTTACAATTTACTAATACGTGTTTGTGTGTGATTAGAACAAATTATTATTGTTATTATTTTTAATTCTAGCATCACAAAAATACTAGCTTATAGCGGGGAAGCCTGGATGTTCATTCACAATGGGCAAATTTTTTTTTTTTTTTTTATGAATAAAAATAATAAATTTAAACGAAAATTAATTAAAAATATTAAAAAAATATAATTAACAGAATAAGTGATTTAATCCCTACCACTAGAATGATAATGGCAAAAATTGTAAATGAGATAAATAAGAATACATTTTTATAAAGGATCATTCTGCAATTAATTTGCTTTGTGGGTAAGTGGGCATCGGTGCGCCAGTCTATAAAAGGCCGAAATCTTTCGCTTTTACCAAAGCTAAGCACAGGGGGCAACGAAGAAGATGGAAGATGTAACTGAGAAGAGGGAAAGGGAGATTGGAGCTACCGGGAGTTGTAGGAATGGGCTCTTTGGGATGAAACAAACTTCTTAGATTTTTCTTCCCAAAACCGCCCATTCCTATGGTGTCCGGTGGTTCCTCCCTTTCCCTTCCATCTCTACAGCTTTTACCCATCTGGGTTCTGTTCGATCTCCTGCCTTGATTTGTATGCAGGAGGAGGTATCATTTTTAGTTTATTTCTTTTAGCTTTTCCTGCTCTATCTTTTCTTGATCTATTCTATACATTTACTTGGTCACTATTTCTGTTTTTTTTTTTTTTTTTTTTTTTTAACCTATTTGAGCAGATTTACTTGGAAAAGAGTTTTGAATAAGATTTAATGTTTGAAGCATATTATATTAAACTCGTAGTTTTAATCTTATTTGGATCTCTGATGTACATAAAAAGGACAGCTGATTTGAAGCTGAGTATTTTGCCGTTTAGCTGACCGGTCTTCATTGCGAATTTGAACTATTGCTCGGGAGAAGGGTGTCAGGACTGGGATCCCGGACAATGCTCCCAAAATTGCTCATAAGCTTTTTCTCAAATTTTGACCATTTAATGTCCTTCAACGGTCACAATTTTGCCACGTGTCCCGGTTAAAGATAAATAATAAAATATTATTTATTTAAAAAAAAAGCAAAATATTAAAATAAAAAAAAAAAGGCCGCCACCCTCATGGCCTAAGGAGTGGTTCAGCCACCCCCTAGGGCCAAAACTCAAAAATTAATTTTTGAGTTTTGGCCAGTTGGGGGTGGTCGAAGAAGGTGGTTGTGGCTTCGACCACCCCAGGGGCTGGTTGGGGGCGGCCGAAGCCTCCCCCATGGCCTTAGGGGGTGGTTCGGCCACCCCTATGGCCAAAACCCAAAAATTAAGGGCCAGTTGGGGGTGGCCGAACCACCTCCTAAGGCCACGGGGTGGCGGAAAGCCACCCGCATGGCTAAGTTGGGGTGACTGGCCACCCCAATTTTTTTAATTTTTAATTTTTAATTTTAGGGAAAAATATAAAAAAGCCCCCCAAACTACCAGCCGTTTTTGATTTAGCCCCCTAATGTTCCAAAAGTGATAAAGTAGCCCCCTAAACTACCAAACTATTGCATTTTGGCCACTCCGTTAGTCAAAACCGTCAATTTGGACGGAAACTACAAAACGACGTCGTTTGTTACAGGTAAGTTACTACAATGCCCTTTTGGAAAAAATATAAAAAAGCCCCCCAAACTACCAGTCGTTTTCATTTTAGCCCCCTAATATTCAGAAAGTGATAAACTAGCCCCCAAACTACCAAACAATTGCAATTTGGCCACTCCGTTATTCATTACCGTCAAATATGATGAAAAATTTAAAACTACATCGTTTTGGCAATGGTAAGTTACCAAAATGCCATTTTTGGAAAAAAAATATCATATTAAAACAAGCAAGCAAAACGGCGCCGTTTTGCTTGAAATTAGGGTTTCCTTACACTTACCAAAATGATGCCACTTTGGTAAGTGTTAGGAATTAAAATAAAAAACCCTAGACCCCACGCAGGTGACCCACGAAAAAACCCCCAACCTCAGTTTATCTTTCTCCCCAAAACCGCCGGCCACCACATCGTCTATCTCCGACAGCCTGTAAATCTTACCCATAACTCAATCTTTTTTATTGTATTTCATGGTATAGCTGTCGGATCGGTGTTGTTTATCTACGAACGTGATTTTTTTGTTTGATTTCTACAATGGGTAAGAATTTTTCGGTGGCGCTTCGTAGCTAGTGGATGGTGTGGCTGGCGGTGATGGATGATGGTGGCAGGGGCAGTCGTTTTGAGAGAAAGAGAGAGAGAGGGGCGTTGCGTTTTTTTCACTTGAGGGAGAAGGTTGCCAGAGATAGAACGATGTGGTGGTCGGCGGTTTGGGGGAGAGAGATAAACTGGGGTTGGGGGTTTTTTCTGCGTGGTGTCTAAGGTTTTTTCTTTTTATTCCTAACACTTATCAAAACGGCGCCGTTTTGGTAAGTGTAAGGAAACCCTAATTTCAAGCAAAACGGCGCCATTTAGCGTGCTTGTTTTAATATGATTTTTTTTTCTAAAAGGGCATTTTAGTAACTTACCATTGTCAAAACGACGTAGTTTTGAATTTTCCATCATATTTGACAGTAATGACTAACGGAGTAGCCTAATTGCAACTGTTTGGTAGTTAGGGGGCTAAAATGAAAACGGCTGGTAGTTTGGGGGGCTTTTTTTATATTTTTCTCAAAAGGGCATTGTAGTAACTTACCCGTAACAAACGACGTCGTTTTGCAGTTTCCGTCCAAACTGACGGTTTTGACTAACGGAGTGGCCAAAATGCAATAATTTGGTAGTTTGGGGGGCTACTTTATCACTTTTGGAACATTAGGGGGTTAAATCGAAAACGGCTGGTAGTTTGTGGGGCTTTTTTATATTTTTCCCATAATTTTAATATTTTGTTTTATATATTTTTTTAAAAAAACAAATAATATTTTATTGTTTATCTTTAGTTGGGACACATCGCGAAATTATGGTTGTTGGATGACATTAAATGGCCAGGATTTGTGAAAAAGTTGATGGGCAATTTTGGGTGCATTGCCACGGATCCCAATCTGTCAATGTCATATGCGACCTACCTATTTCTTGGATTTTTACCCAAAATGCAAAGGTCCTTTTTTTTTTTTTTTTTTTTTTTTAATTTTTATCTATCAGGTCCATCTTGATAACACATTTTTTGCAGCCTCCAATTACTATGTGACGCATCATCAATTTAAGACAAATACAAAAAATAAAAGTGAGAGCAATCACACTAAATCAAACAAAAAAAAACCCGTAGCCGCCGTGGGTCTCGCCGGACCCACGTCGTGGGTCTCACCGAACCCACGGGTCTGGCCAGTGGTGAACGCCTCAAACCCCGCCGGCCGTGACCCGTTTCAAACTCATTTCTAATGTTCAAAAACTCATTTCTAATGCCTCAAAACCCGTTTCTAATGCCCAAAAACCCATTTTTAATTCCTCAAAACTCATTTTTGAATTCAAAACAAAAACCTAGAAGTGGAAGGTTAACCTTTTAAGAATTTTTATCACCCTAAAATCTAGTGTATTTTTGTCCAACTTATTTTTGTGCACTTTTTATGTTTTTGCTTATGTGTCTGTTATTGATTGGGGGTTGTAAAAAGAATGTTATCATGATGGTCCTAATAAAAGGTTTTCTCAATTTTTATTTGTATTATTTTCTAACATTATATTTTTGTTTGGGCTTATTATTGGAAGCCTATTTCTCTTGAATTTTGTTTTCTTTGTAATCCTTTTCTCAAATTGTTTAGAAAATAAAATAAAAATTCAAATGACACTTTCATGTCTAAGTTTTGGTTCGAGTTTGGAATATAAAATATAATTTGGAAGACCACCGGCTTCGCATGAATTGCTTTCCTAACTAACTTCCTCGATCGTTCAACCATAAAATAGCGACTTGGTCATCCTACACTAAACAAAGATTATCTGTAAGATGCTTTGCTTAAACAACCGAAAAGCATTAAAACAAATAAGGGTTAAACTAATAACCATTCACATTAACAAGTAGCATTATTTTCTTGAAAAGAAGTAATAATCAAGCTTTCGTTGGTTAGTAATTGAGCTAAATATGAAAGAATAATCACATCATTAATCTAAATTAATGATGTGATTATCGTTAATTTACAACTAATCAACAATCGAAGCATTGAAAAAGAAAAAGGCTAGAGCTTGTTACTCATTGATCATGGCAATCACACTTTGCCTTTGAGGGTGACCAAACCGCTCAAAGGCTAATGGTCGGTGGTTGATTTACCTCTTCTATTTTTACTCGCTTTTAAATAAGTTTTTCATTTTCTTCTTGCTTTTGTTCGTGTATATATATATATATATATATATATATATATTCAAACTAGGGACTTTTATTTCATGATAAATAATTCTTAACCGATTAATCTATCCCTTAAAAACTATTCAAACCCATCTCTCTCTCTTACTCTCTCTCTATATATATAATGTCGCTGACATTTAAGTGGGAATGAAAACGACCACGTTTTAGTTAAATATATATATTTTTTTGGTTAAAACTTAAATATGAACCTTTGATGTTTTTACAGGGGGATGTACACAGACACAGTACACCCAGATGCATCGGATCTTAGTACACCCACAGCAGACTTGCCGTGATGGGTACAGTGTACTCAAATCACATGCCTTTCGCCTGGGGCTCTTTAACGGCTCACTGACCCCAAAGGACAGTTCCGTGAACACACAATTATGTCCTAAAAAAAAATTAAAATGACAAAAATGTCCCTAAATTGGATGCTCACCGGAGAATGTGATAGGGCTTTGACTAGTCAGTTGTGGTCTGAGATAAGATTAAAAAAAAAAAAAAAAAAAAACTGCTAAACACAAGGACTACGCTAGCAAATAACCCAAAATGAAAGGACCATTCAGCAACTAATTTGCTTAATGGGTAGGTGGCCGTGAGTAGCATGAATATGGGAGGAACAAAATCGAAATAAAATTATTAGATTCACAACATCAATTCTTCCCAGAACCGCTTATTCCGTTGATTTCCGTTGGTTCCTCCCTTTCCCTTCAATCTCTGCAGATTTTACAAGATCGAAGATGAAACTGGGAAATAGAGATTGTAGCTACCTAGAGTTGTAAGAATGGGGTACGCATTTGGGATGAAATAAAATATTGAGATTTACAACATTAATTCTTCCCGGCCAACACCTCCCATTCCTGTGATTTCCGGTGGTTCCTCCCTTTCCTTTCCATCTCTACAGATTTGACCCATCTGGGTTCTGTTCTCCTGTCTGCCTTGATTTGTATAATTAAAATTTGTTTATTTCTTTTAGTTTTTCATGCTTATCTCTTTTTCTTCTTTCTCAAAATTTTTCTCTAAAATTTGATATCCTATGTAATTTATTATTTTGAAAAATATGACACCATTTTATATGATTGTGAGATTGTAATTTTGCAAGAATAATTTACGTTTTTAAAAGATATCGTAAAACATAATAAGCTTTTTAAGAAAAACGTGAATTTAAACCAAAATTACGATTTCACATAATAAATATTTGATAAAAAAAAAAAAAAATTTAACATGTTTTACCAAACGCCTTTGTGATTTTAAAAACGCGCGCACTTATTGAAACCGTAATCCCAAACGGACCCTAGCTAAGTAAATATAATACCCTTAATTCGTATTAGGAGAATCAAATATTGTGAAGATCATGGGGTCTTTAAGATAATGTTTTTGGGCTAACTTTTTCCAGTCAGTTTTGTTTTCCACGATAGTTTTGTGATTCATCTGGTGGCTGGTGCAATAGATATTTGATTAATTAAGACCTACAATATCGTGAGTTTTGATATTTCTGGCTTTGTTATGCCCAAATTTAGTTAAAAATTGAAGAAAATGGAAGCTGCCTTATCATCTTGATCAAATGCATGTTTTATGGATAAAATTGCATGCGTCTGGTTGGATGAACTCTGGAATTGATAGACCAAGAAGATAAGATTTCTTCTGTAAACTTGGAATATTATAGAAACTAAGTTGAATTAAATTACATATATGCTGAAGTTAACCATAAATTTGGAAAGAGAAAAGAATGAAGTTATCATCGCCCTGCCTGGCTCCCTCTCTAGTGGCTATATATTATAGGTTAATTACCAATAAAACTTTAAAACCCAAAATTTCATGAGACAAAACAAACACCAATTGTGTGGTCAAATTGGGTCCATAACCAGCTTGTTCGGACCATGAAGTTATGGGGTTTATTCTTGGGCTTTGGACAAAGATTTTGACTTCAGGTCCATTATACATTAGAAATCTAAATCGTATTAGTTCAGAAATGACTCCTTTATTTTTGTAGAGAAATGTTTGTTTTCATCTTTTGTTCATCTCTGTATGAAAAATGAGTAAATTTATACCCTTAGAATATGTGAAACCACGTGTAGGTTTCATAGATTTAATGGTGGATTTAGAAAAGAGATGAACACACGCTAATTTCTTTATGGTTCTTTAATTGACACCCTCTTTGACTCTCTGGTTGATAGATTTGGTGAAATGATCATCCATGACTCAGATTTAGAAAGGTGTGTCATGTCCTCAAGAGGTAACTTAATTGGCTAGAACCATGCCTAATGAAGTGGAAGTCACTAGTTCGAATCCCTCTTCTCCCTCTTGTGTGGATATGTCAAAAAAAAAGAAAGGTGTGCAGTATCATGGTCGGGGTTATCTAATGGTACTATCAATTTCATTTAAAAATAAGGGAATTTATTTTGTAGAGTTGGCTTTCTCAAACCCATGGGTTTGCAGCTCAATCTATTATGTGGAGTGATAAGGAATGGCAATTCTTGAGGACTTTAAGCCCAATTCCATGGACTTAAATATCGAAGTTGGGAGGATATAATTGGTTGGATGATCCAAAGCTTCAAAGACAAGTTTCCCTTGAGCAGAAGATGCAAACTTAATTATGATGGTCATAGCGGTTTATGCAATCTAGCAAGAGGGAACATTAGAATCTTCCATGATAAGGGTCAAAATGTCTGTAATGGTCTTCATGAAAGTAAGTTTGAGTTAATTATCTTTTGCTTTAATGAACTATCATGCATTTATAAGTTGTCTCTATGAATTGACGCTTATCACACTCTGCTTAGGCGGAATATACCTCTTTTATATGTTAAGTCTCGTTAAATAACTAATACACCAAATTAAAAAATACCAAAATAAATAAATAAAAAAACCAAAAATAGAAAAACTAAATAAAAATTCAAAATTAAGAATTAAATAAAAAAATATTAAAAAGCCATTCGGGGGTGACTAATTCACCCTACGATGCTCTTTTACCTTCTTTTTTTTTGAATTTTTTAGTTGTAGGGTATTTTTGTAAATTTATTTTCTAAACTTAGGGTATTTTCATCATTTTACAATTTTTTTTAACGATTTTAATTAATGGAGGGTTTTTTTTTTTAATTAAAAAAAAAAAAAAACAAAACGGTAGTCCAATGTGGCTGAGTATGTCGTGTATCATTTCATGAATGTATTATTATTATTATTATTATTTTACAAAAAAAAGTAGCTTATATGGGATATTCGATTAATTAAGACCTAGTGACCTAGCTACAATGTCGCAAGTTTTTGATATTTGTGGATGCATGTTATAACAAGAGTAATGTTAGGGATCGACCATCTTTTTTTTTCTCTTTTTATCTTTTAAAAGTTGATGTAGCTTTTAAAATCATTATTAAATTAAAATTTAATAATGATTCATCCCAAATTCAATGATAATTTTAAAAATTACATCAACTTTTAAAAGATAAAAACACAGTTCATAGCATTACTTCTTATAACAATTACATGGATAAAATTGAGACTGGTTGGATGAACTCTTCCGAAATTGATAGACCAAGAAGATGAGAATTCTGTAAAGTACCTGGAATGTTATAGAAACTAAGTTGAATTAAATTACTAATAAGCTGATCATTGAATTTAGCCATATCCCCATTAAAGGAAAGGAGGTTTGAAGGCATCGCCAATCCATGATTTATAAAACAAGAATGTCTTTTTTAACATCAATGATATAACTTTGTTGTCTTGAATGGTTCCATCGATGGAATCATTCAAGACAACAAAGTTATATCATTGGTGTCTAAAAAAAAAAAAAAAAAAAAATTTGAATACAGCTATAATTTTGTTGTTCCAAATGCAGCTAGAATATTCAAATATATGGTGGGATGAGTATAAATATAATAAATAGTAAAGATTATAACTTTTTATATAGATGACCAAATCTGAGTACAAAGATATTAATGCTAATTAATTTGTGACTTGGAGAAGTCCTCGTTAGAAGCTGAAAACCATTGCAAGAAAGCTCCATAACCATAAACATACACTAATGACAGAATCTGTTCTTTTTGTGTGAAAGTTGGATGAGAATCATGCCCATTCAATTCAAACAATCCGCATTACCGATCGATAGAGGGGACGAACAACAACATATTCTGATGACCTTTAATTTTTGGTCATATAAATATTTTATTTTCTGTACTGTCCATTCAAAGGGTAAGGGAGAAACAATGGGGAACAGGAGCTTACAATATTACATACAAAGTGGTCAAGGCCCGCAACAGGATATAGAAGTGAAGCAGGCACATTGGCACAATACTATTGCATGCATAGTCAAAATTGTCTGCCTCAATAGAAAAAGTTGATCAAGAGACGACTATAGAATAGCCAAAGTGATGAGTGGTATATATAAAGATAATCAACAACGATATGATTCTCCCTATCCCCTCTTTCATAAATTCCCCATTCACTTTTCAAACCTTCTGAAACCTCTTCCTGCATGCGCCACGCGCTTTTCTTTTTTTCTTTTAGATGAGATATATAGTAAACAAACTACAACACAAACTGCCCAACAAGTTTAAGGTCTAAAGTAATAAGTCAAAATCAGACCTTAATTGTAATACGACAATTATATAGTAACTTTTTATATTACAATACAATATATATGGTTAATCATTTTAATGATTTTTTCAGCACATAATTCATTATAAATATAATTTTATTAATTTTAGGTTTGGATAAGAATTATATGCAATGCATGCATTTGGAAAAGAAACTTTTCAAACATGACAACAAACCAATTTTCAAACAGTGGTAGCTAACAAACAAACTTTTAGATGTGACATCTAAGCACTAACCCACTTTTAAAACAAGTCACATGACACTTTTAAAAAAAAACAAAAACACTTTTTAAAAACGAAAATAAAAAGAGAAAGAGATAGCATCATGGTCACCTCCCAATAAAGGAAGGAGATAGTATTGTGGCCACACGACGTCTCTTTTCTAGCTTCTTCTTTGTTCCTTGTATGTTTTGAAAACAATACTTCTCACGCTCTTGCTTTTATGAAACACTTTTCAATTTGTCAAATGAATTCTACTGATCGAGAACACTTTTCAAATGTTTACCATACCAAAAACACTTCTCAGTTTTCACATGCCTTTTTAAAATTATTTTCAAAACCCAAAACTCAAAACACAGCTTGTTCAAAGCTTTGCCAAGTACACATACACATAATTCTGAAAAAGTTTGCAAATCAGGCCCTTTGTTTTTCATATAGCGTGGAAAATTTTATTTCTTGTTTCTAGAGTGCAACACCTGAATTCTATCGTTTTTGTACATTCTTACACATTTACTTTTCAAGATCAAGCTAGATGACTACATCTTTGCGCATCTTCTACAGTCCATGGTGGATATATAAAAAGAGAGTAATGTTATACGTACCATCTTTTTATCCTTAAAGTTGGTGTCTTTTAATACATTAGATATTCAAAATTTAATAATGATTAATCTCAAATTCAATAGTAATTTTAAAAGCCACATTAACTTTGGAGGTGAAAAGAGACTAAAAGGATGATATATAACATTATCCATAAAAATAGGAGTATTGTTAGTATGTTATACGTACATACTCTCAAGTTTTTATTTTCAAGTGCGCATTTCTCGTACGTGATGTGGCAGTGAAAATCAATATGAAATGAAATAACAAATGAAAACATTTTCATTACTAATAAAGAGTGAACACTTAAGAGTATGCGTAACATTTATCATATAAAAATGATGCCGCCCAAATTAAGTTTGATTTAATTTGTAAATGATAAATTATAAAAATCATTCTCCATTCCATCTTAATTTGACTCATCTCCATATAATTGAAGGGCGAATGTGAATTTGTAAAAGAAATAATTAAGAAATAGGATGATCAAGAATAATATGCAACATGCCTCTTTAATTATAAAGAGATTCTCTTAGAACACGCACGGATGAAAAGTGGTAGTTGTGAGTGAGTCTTGGACTTGATCACTGCACAAATGGGGAAAGCATAATCATCTTTGTTGGTTCTAGGAAAGGACAGCGCACCGAATATGGATAAGTTTAGGAATCGGCTGCCATCACCCTCGCAGACAGATCATGAGACATTACCTCTTATAGCCATCTCCAAAATGATTCTTTCTCCCTGGCCTAGCCTCCAGAAACAAGCTAGCTAGCTAGGGTCTTCGTCATTCTCTACTTTCGATCTAGTGCTTTCTCTTTTTCTCCATTTTTGTTTTATCATTTATTTCTACATATCTTGAGATTTAAGGAGGAGTGATGAAAAACATAATTATAATTATTAATTATCGTAAATGGTGGCTAAAATATATTTGACTATAAACATCAAAGGGAATACTTGAAGTTTATATCATTCAATCAGGGAGATAGAGAGAGAAAGAGAGAAAAAAAGGAATCAAAAAGAGACAAAAGCAATAAGAGTGAAGCTATGGGGTAGTGACAGATGGAAGGATCCACCGCCCTTATTGGTAGTAGCAAAATGTGCTGATGATAAGACTTTCGTGGTGGCGGATTCTCAGCATTTTGCTTTCTTCTCCATGCTTCTTGGCAACTTGCATTCGTGCCTAATCCCTGATGCCACACTTACCTCTCTCTCTCTCTCTCCCTCCGCCATACTTTTCGCGAGAAGAAGTTCACCGCCACGAGCGAGTCTCTCTGTGCCTCTCGTTTCGTGAGACGCTGGAGCAACTGATCATGGCATATGCTAGCACTTGGGGGATGGGGATCCACTTCCAAAATAAAAGTGTCGCCATGCATGCACACTGGGAATCCAATAATTAGCCGACATGAAGAAGGTTAACAAAAGGAGGAGCACGTGATGTGAAACCAGGCCATTGCTGACCGTATACAGAAGCTTTCCATTTTAGTGCATGCATTAACATTTACATGTCAGATCGAGCAAATAGTTGAATGGACGTCTGGGATCAATATGCCATTATTGCCCTGCCCTCATTCTGTACCTTTGGCTAAATGCTACGAAAGTACGAACATTGATAGATTCCTGAAACAAAAAAACGTGGAACAAATTTAATCGCTCCACAGTTTTCACTCGCCTCCGTTTATTTCGTCCAATATTTCAGTGATGATTTGAATGCACAAGAAGGACATGGGCCTTCCTTCCCTATATATATCGCCACAGTTTATCCACCACTACACTTATATTCTTGTCATTAATTTTCACTAATATATATAAGTTCGAGAATGCTAATATAGATTTATACGTTATGTTTGGTTCGCGGAATCATATAATCTCTATGTGATGCATGACAATCTGAATTTTTTAGGAACGCGTGTAACTATTCCCACATTAATTTGAGAATGGTTGACCGGATTATGGAAATATGAGATTTACATGTTCAGATTATTCCTAGGTATATCTTGTAGGAATTAGTTATTATTTGCAAATATATCCTTATGCCTCTCTCTTCAAGTAAAAATTTATAGGGAAGAAAAATTATATACACTGGTATATTTTATTTCATTTTCTAATATATAAACCGTCTATATTAGTTCCTCACTTATATATATATTGTGGAATAAAATAGTTCCACATTTTTGTATACAAATTTTACAAACCAACCCCAAAAGTAGCATTAGAAAAACAAACCATAACAAAACTATCATATAGTCTAAATTTTCTTGTATAACCATAAAAATATCAAATAAAAAAGGAAAACAAAATATTAGTATCAAAAGTTTAAAACTAGAGACCAATATCACCTATTACATAAACAACAGAGTCACCCTTGCATATGTGAGAACGTGAATTACACAGTTTTATATTTATAGTCATAAGGAAAAGTGTAAAAAAAAAAAAAAACAATCTGATTTACATATAAAACATATTTGATATATATCACTAATATCTTTTTGTTGTTGATGATATTATCATAAAATTAATTACGATTTATTGTAGGCTTAGTATCTATCTTATAATTAACTCTAGCGTGCATTTGGTAATCATCTACGTATTGCCCAAATCGTTAAATTCTTATTTCTAAAGAATATTAGCTCAATCGGCTGAAGACCATACCTCATGAAGTGAAAGTGATTATTTCAAATCCTCCTCCCCTTGTGCGGACATATCAAAAAAAGAAAAAAATTGTAAAATTCTTTAGCTTCACAAACCTAAGTAATTTCATATCTAATCACCATTTACCCTAAAATCTTAAGTTAATAAGAAATTAAAAATTTAATTATTTAATTAATATTTAACACTAAATCAGGTGTCCTGAATTTGGGAATAAGTGCATCTAAAGGCCGGTGTATATACATGATGTCAATGCTGGCACATCTTCTAGCAAATTTAAATAATATGACATTAAGAATACCATTAGATGTACAGACTTTAAATCGTTAGTATTCATTTCATTTGAGATTGAGAGGATCATTGTCCCCGAATTTGAACATTGACTCTGTAGTTTTTTTTTTTTTTTTAATGCAAAAATTCTATGTAGTACTGTTTAGTCTCACACGTACGTAATTAAGGAGAAGTGTTAATTAAATAATTAAATTTAACATTTTCTATCGATTTAAACTTTTAAAATAAATGGTGATTTAGCACCTACATTAACATGGAGTCAATTAAGATATCCATTTACCATAGTCCATGAATGATCATATGGCAGGCGTAAGTGGTTAATCGTAAATATTTTTGGAAAAGTGTGATATAGATTATCATGAATTTTATTATATATGTGGGTGACATATTTTATTCATTCATACATATCTCGCGAGAGGAGCCAGAGGGCTGGGAATAGGCACAACTATTTCACTATAAATAGAGGTGCTGGGTAGTCTCTTAGTACTCCATCCGAAACATTCACTTCTTCCACACCCCCACAGCCAACTCTCTCTCTCTCTCTCTAGATCTCCTCTCTACCGATATCTCCTCATCTTTAATTTCTCCCATAGGAAAAGGGTACTTGGAAGAAGTACTCCTTCAGGCTATCCGAAGCTTCTGAAATGTGTATTAATTAATCTTTAACAAAAATTAATTTGGTTTTAAAGTAGAGGAGGCACTGGTGATCGATCGATGTTGTTGACAGAAGATAGAGAGCACAGATGATCATGAAATGCATGGAACTGCAGCATCTCAATCCTTCGTGCTCTCTATTCTTCTGTCATCACCCTCAGCCCCTCTCTCTTGATCAACTAATTCATATATATGTTGTGAAAGTATATATCTTTTTATGCCCTCTATATATATATGCTGATTAATTCTATGCTTCAGTCATCTCTCCATAAGCTAGCCCTACTATTTTTTAGTATTACTATTATTCAAATTCTACAGTTTTGTTGAGATCTATTTTGAGATCTCTAAACACCAATATTATATATGCTAATTATAATTAACTAGAGATCCCACTGAAATATTCTTTTCTATTCTTTCTCTGCAGGTTTATATTAATGGACGTGCTGGGGAAACCGTGGCATCTTATCAACATGCTCTAGCTCTAGAGCTGGCTAGCCCTGAAAACTATAGGTTAGATTGTTTTTCAGGCTAGTGATTGGTACCATATATTGGGTTACATGAGTTAATTGATCGTCCATCACATAAGTACCCAAAGTTAGATTAATTTGTATGTGAATTTATGTTTATAGCCTAATAGCTAGGAATGTTTTTTGTATGTGCATCTATCATCTCCCCCCTCACAAAATTTCTCTATCCCCCTAATTGCTTGCTGACGAGAGAGCTATTGCTTAGCTTGTTGTTGATTAATATGTATTCAAATGATCAGCTTTTCGTGTTAATAGATTCTTAATTATATCAAATTTAAATCCCAGAAAACTTAAAGAAAATCATGACTGAATATATATAATTAGAATTCGATGCAAAGAGAAATTTGATTGGACCCCTTTAACCTAGATAGCCGGCCAGCAGCCTGGGTTTTAGTCCTTGTTTAATTCCTAATTAAGTTCATGACTTTTTTTTTTTTTTTTTTTTTCCTGAGCAAATACATAAAAAAGGGAAGGTTTAAAGCATCATGGCTTACATATTCTTTTTTTTTTTTTTTTTTTTTTTTTTCTAGGCCTTTGCACTGATATTAATTAACAAGATTTACAACAAAATCTCTTTAATCCTGAATTTCAAAGCATGATGAAAATCAAGGCCAAACAAACATCGGAAATTAACCCATGAAACCCGAGATTAAATCAGTTAAAACTATCTATTTTTTGTTCTTCAGTTAAACCAAAATCATTTAAACCGATTTTGGGTCAGTGTTGTTGTTGTTCTTATTTCATCATCATAAGAACAACACTTTATTTTTGTTGGTTCCCAAGAGTGCATATGTAGAGTTAATCTGATATATATATATGCAATTCTGGACAAATCTGAATATGTCATTTATGAAGTATTTATGTGCTCTGGGAAATTGTGCTCTTGATGGCTGCGCCTCTCTCACTCCTTATCCAAAAGTATGCCCCCATTAAACATTAGATGCAGGAAGATGGACCAATGCCTTTTTCTTATATATATATATATATATATATAGGTAAGGATCATGAATTCTCCCCTTCTTTTGTCTTTGTTATTATCACCATCATATCATAGTCATAACTTTTTTGGTTGTTGGCAGTGGTTGGTTGCTGGGAGTAGTTATTCTAAAAGTTTAAATTAATATTTTAATATTTTTTAAGTGTGGGATCACTAAATAACATATAAATTATTTTAATTAAAATAGAGTTAAATTACGAAAGCAAAATTCAAATTTAGGAAATTTGTTTTGAAACTATATTAAATCATCACTAACCCTTGACGTGGAATTGTCATTTAAGTTATTGTATAACTGAAGAGTTAGTTCAGTGTTCAGGTATATATAATAAGGGGTGATTCCCTCCAGTACTGAAATCAACTGTCTGGTTGCATGCCAACATTGTGTTGTTAATATTCAAATCAACATCCAGGTAAAGCTATTATTCAAATTTCTTTAAATTTGAATCAACACATTTCTACTTAGAGTTGGAGAAACATAGCCCTTCCTTCTTTGTGAATGCCTCCGGCAGTGGGCTGTTTTAAAGCCGGTTTTGATGTTGCTAGTTGGGGGTCTTTTGCAATGGCTGCCGCAGTGATTAGCAATGATATGGGGATCATCTTGGCGGCGGCTACTCATAAACTCTCTTTCACTGATATTTTGCAAGGTGAAGCTTTTGCAGCTCTTTTGGCTATTCGTTTAGCTGCATCTTTGAGTCTTGGTTGTCTATCTTTGGAAAGTGATGTGCTTATTGTGGTTTTGGTTGTGAATAACCCGCCTCTTTTTCATTGTTGGTCTTTTGCTAATTGTATTTCGAATATTAGTTTAGCCTTATCTTCTTTTCAAAGTACTCCAAATCTCCCGATGTGCCAACTTTAGGGCACATGCTTTAAATGGGCTGCTTCCAATCATGTTTTTGGAAGTATTCCCACAGGGTTTCCTATTCTCTCTTCCATTCAGATCAGGAATGGAAATGACCCTCTCTTATAACGATTTTCCTTCTTTCAATTAGGAATTTTTTTTTTTTTTTTCATGCAAATAAGCATTATTTTGGATCAAATTCTAATCCTAGACCAGTCAAAAGCATGGTCCATTTATATCCACCACT